>NC_048575.1:11404844-11612344 GCF_013265735.2 Oncorhynchus mykiss
CTCTCTCTCTCTCTCTCTCTCTCACGGTGCCAAGACTGGACTATAATGCTATATGCTAATGAGCACTAGTTCCTGTGTTGTTTCCAATCCTTTTTAGCCACAGACGCTAAGCACGGTTGAATTTAGAATCCCCCTCTTGCCCATCATAGATTATGAAAGGACTGTTTTAATGCTTCTTCTTTTTTTTGATTTCGTTATAGTTTATGGCGGTTAATCAGATTTTATTGGACCTGAGTGTTGGCGCATTAAAGTAGCATCTGCTAATAGGTTCAGCACCTCTCGGGGTACCTGCCAGTCATAGTGGTGGCAGCCAATCAGATCCCCAGAGGGGGCTGTGGTGCGGGACAAACTGCTCATACAGAAGGCCATAACCATGACAGTGAGAGAGCCTGAACTGAATATTGAGGATTTTAGTGGCTCTAGCAGAATGTTTATATTCAGTCTCATATCTCTAGAATGGCTCCCTCAGGTTTGTATGAAATTCCTGTGTTAGTTCCCTCCCTGCTGTTCACAAGTACACAACACAAACAAGTCATTAACCAAGCTTCTGGGATGATTACTAATGTATGGAAACATAACTGTTACAAAACCAATGCCAAGCTTGTGAACTTTATGTAACTTTCTATTCCTCCCTGAGAGAAGCATCTATTTCTCTCTCCCTCCTACCGTTTCTCTGCTCTGTGTGATTAGGGATGTTTTCCTGTTTGCCTGAGTCTCTTGGCTTCAACCTTGCCCTCTTCTTCTTCTCCTTCTCCCTCTACTTCCTGCATGTTGGCCTGGAACAACTTGTTATTTTGCCTTAGCCGCCATAATCGTGACACAGCTCACCACTCCCTACATACGCATCGCCCCCGCGGCTGGCGACAACCAACTAACAGGTCAGACCACCACTACAACTTCCCATCTCTCTCCTCGTGTGTGTGTGTGTGTGTGTGTGTGTGTGTGTGTGTGTGTGTGTATGCCAAGATTGATGATTCATAATGTATGTCTGTTTGTTACATTTTGTAGCGTGTGTCTCTTTAAGTCTTAACTAGATGTTTTGAGAGACGGTCAAGGGTTAACTAGGTTACCAGATATCTTCCACTTTGTATTTGTACCTGCCATTCGGTCAGTATTTATCCTATTCATATCCTACAGATAGTGTGACATGGGATTTGGTACCTTGAACACCTGGTTGTGTTGAAAAAACATAGAATGTGCTCATTTTCATTCAAGGCAGATGTAGGAGTTGTGAGTGGGGGGGGGGGATCATTACAGGCCTCTGCAGCGAGCATGAAACCGAGAAGCTGCACACTCTGGCATGCACGACAAAGCCGTCCTGCTCAACCTGCTGTCAGAAAATGACATTAAAATATTTACCAGGCAGGCGCGGCTTCAAAGGAAAGGTGACATCTTTCCTCCTTCTGTTTATACAAGAAGCCAAATTATTCTACCCAGTCACACACAGTCAGACACTGTGAAATATTTAACCATGGACGTTTTAGGCTTGTTACAGGTCATGGGGAACATGATTTTTTTGAGGGGAAGAAAAGGGAACACTATGTGGATGCTGGGAAAGACGTGTATGTTCAAAACTTTGGACTCGAGTACAAATTGTGTTACAAATTTGCAACATAGTTTGACACTTACAATTTTCAGGTTTCCCTTAAGTTATGAAACTAAACCAACTGCTACCAGTTAAACTCCAGTTTACATTTTTTTTTTAAATGAGTCAGAAACGTCTAGTTTTAATACAACATGGACAACAACGTGTAGATAGGAGTGACCTGCCAGGGTTCGTTATGTAAGCAGTGGCGGCCGCTGTGTGTTGTTAACCAGCTCTTGTGGTGTTTCAGGCCCCGACGTTTACACACCCTCCCACACAGAGTTAGAGAGGAACACCCTATCCCCCAAAGCACCTCGCATAGTTTGAGTTTGACATGAAACGGCCTCCCTGAAAGCCCGAAAGCTTCACTCCCTTCTTCAAAGCCGGAGATATCTGCCGTTTAAACTTAAAAAGCACCAGTGTTTTATGCCTCTTGGGGCATTCAGTTTGCTTTTGACCCATAAACAGAGATGTCAAGGAGAGGATTTGAAGTAGAAAAGCTTGGCGTGAAAGTAAATAGTTAGAAAGTCCAAAACAGCTGGAGATGTTTTGACGTTTCACGAACAAACTGAAGATACCAAGGGAGTCAAGCTGACCTTGACTGTTCAGTCTTTTAGCTTGGGAATATATTTGAAACTTCTGTTCACATGTGAACACCCAATGTCTTCTGTATTTTTGCCCACGCAAGGTTTACCTGATAGGAGCCAGAAGTCCTCTGCTCTGGTTATCCAGAGAGCTATATCTAGTGGTATTCACATTTATATGGAATAACTGATCAACTGAGAGACTGCCTGCCTGGTAGGTCAATGCTAATGACTGTCTGTCCCCCTCTGGACTCAACATTGAAGGTCGGCAGGTAGCCTAGCAGTTAGGTCGTTGGGTTTGAATACCTGAGCCAACAAGATGAAAACAATCTGTCTGTGCCCTTAACTCTAATTGCTCCAGGTTCAGTGTTGATAATGGCTGACCCTGACTGTGACACTCCCCCTCAGAGAGTCTCGGGGAGAGTTGGGATATGCAAAAAAACACATTTCAATAGGACAAATATAAGCACCCAACAAATTGTTATCGTCCAAGGACATGGTCAACCTTGGTATGGAACCTGGAGGGAAGTCACCCTCTCTCTCCTGGCCCCTCTGTACTCCAAGCCTACACTCTCTCCCTTCACTTCACACAGACTCACCCTTTGGGGTAAAACAAATTGTTACCGTGGAATAAGCCACCCGTTTGTTAGCCCCCCTATCCGTCACAGCGGTAACAACGATAGTGATGGATGTTGTCACCCTTTGATTGAAGTAGTGGTGGAGGCGGGGAGGAATAGATTGGGGGGGGGGCCGGGGGAAATTGAACAACGTGTCCTGACTATTTTTCATCCCAAACTCATTTAGCGTGAGGAAATGGATAGTTCATCAGGCCGCGGGTTGACGTTCCATCACATTATACAGTAAACAGGAGAGCAGGAAGCTCCCTCTCTCTTTCTGTCTCCTTCCCTCTTTCTCTCCCTCTCTCCCCTACCTCGGTCTATCCTGTTCTTCCTCTTCTCATCTCTCTCTCTCTCTCTCTCTCTCTCTCTCTCTCTCTCTCTCTCTCTCTCTCTCTCTCTCTCTCTCTCTCTCTCTCTCTCTCTCTCTCTCTCTCTCTCTCTCTCTCTCTCTCTCTCTCTCTCTCTCTCTCTCTCTCTCTCTCTCTCTCTCTCTCTCTCTCTCTCTCTCTCTCTCTCTCTCTCTCTCTCTCTCTCTCTCTCTCTCTCTCTCTTTCCCCCCCCCCCCCCCCCCCTCAGAGGGGAAGGTCCCAGTACTAGTGAAACAGTGGCTCTTCTGGTACGCTGCGAGGGGCCTGGTTATCTCATTGGAACAGATTTGAAATGCCTTGGCCCTCGGTGTGATCACCCGCCACTGCCTGCTTTGGGAATAAATTGCTCCCTAGCAAGTATTCCCCCTTATTTCGTGTTTGTGTGCTGCCGCTCACCACACTACAGAACATGACCCAGATTTGAATATCCAAACGCAACAGAGGCAACGGGCTCGAGCTTTGTGTCGCCCAAAGACAATGGGTGTGTAAAAAGGGACAGTTAATGAGTTTATCTGGAACTCTCAGGTGCAGGAGCTGAGGCGAGGGCAAATTACTGCTTCATATAAGGATTGGGGGGAGGGATGGGGGGGAAAGAAAGTAGTGCATAAACACATAATGCCAGGAGGGAGGCTGGAGGACAGACAAGGGAAAGGGAAAGCATGGCTGACGTGTAGAGCAGCTGTGGAAGCCAGAGAGAACATGCAGCTGTGAACTTCACCGTCGTCAGTCAAAAATCAGTTTCATCACATGGAATGAAATGTAACATGGATAGAGGCCTGCTTAGCATAGTATGAACTGTCACACAGTAAGGCATCAGTATTCCAAGGTTGGTCTTTTCCTGCCATATGGAAAACGGATTGTACGTTGCTGGAGTTTTCCAACTCCTAACCACAGAGTTAGACCACCCGGTAGACTTGAAGACAGCGTTGTCGTAATGAACTATAACAACAGTGTAGGAATTCCCCTTCTCATTTAAAACCTTTCCCTATGGTCTTACATAGTAAACGCTTCACTGGTAACGGGTGTTGTCTTAGCCCTGCATGAGTCCTTGATGAGAAAGAAGTGAATGACGTGACAACCCTAATGATGATGATGATGATGACATGGATCCAAAAATGGCCGCCCGGTGACGGTTGTATCCCATTGTCTTTGACCACCAGGGGCTGCGACCAGGAAGCCTGACGCGGTGGAGCCGGAGAAGCAGACGGACCACACGGTGAAGATCGCCGGGGTCATCGCTGGTATCCTCCTCTTCGTCATAATCTTCCTCGGCGTGGTGCTGGTCATGAAGAAAAGGTCAGACTCCCAAACTGTCTTTGTACTGTCACCTGTATGGTACAGATGCAGCCACTAAAAATACTATTTCCACGATCTGTGTCATTTCTGTACAGACAATTTGTGTGTGCAATTAGTGTACAACTTTTTAGAGTCTGCAATTGTATACTATGTGTTGCTGTCTACATTAGAGCCCTTTGTCAACACATCAAGAGTTGGTGTATTGAAAGAAGGTGTGAATGTTTCCATGCTCCCTGAGGTCCAGCGTTACCCTGATGCTGTAGATTAACAGGAGACTTGTGTGCATCGTGTAATTACATGAAAGGCCAAATCAAATTAATTCCCTCTGATTGTCCCTTCACCTTCAAAACCCCCCTGCATCGTCAACGTCAAGGCTAAATGGTTTATTTCATGACACTGATAAGCACCATTTAAAACTGTTTAAAGGCACTGCTATACGGTATGCATTGAAATATTCATACCCCCCCCCCCCATGCACTAAAACAAATGCCACTGTATTAATGACCTCGGTAATGGGAATAGGAAAATATTTCAGGGGCTTATCTTGTGGCAGGAAAAACTAGCGAAGATAAGAGGGAAAAAAATGTAGGAAAGCACTATTTGTTTTCAAAGAGCCAGAGATGCCTGTGGCTGTGTAGCTGCAGGCTAGTTTACATTAGCCCTAGTCCAATGCAAGAGGGAGAGGGGGGGAAAGAGAGGAGAGGGGGGTGAAAGAGAGAGAGGGGGGGAAAGAGGGGGAGGGAAGAGGGAGAGGGGGGAAAAGAGGGAGAGGGGGGAAAAGAGGGAGAGGGGGGAAAAGAGGGAGAGGGGGGAAAAGAGGGAGAGGGGGGGAAAAGAGGGAGAGGGGGGAGGGAAGAGGGAGAGGGGGGGGAAGAGGGAGAGGGGGGAAAAAGAGGGAGAGGGGGGAGGGGGGGGAAGAGGGAGAGGGGGGGGAAGAGGGAGAGGGGGGGAAGGTGGCAGGTACTACACAGCAGCCCCTGGAACTGATGCTGAGCAGATAGACTAACGGATGCTGAGCAGATAGACAAACTTCCTCCACACGCACGGGTGTAGCTCAATGGGGGTTTTGGCAGATTTCTCTGGGGTACCTGCTCTCAGTATCTAGAGCCCTCAAACTTTACTCCTCATCTAATCAGGGACTGATTTAGACCTGGGACACCAGGTGGGTGCAATTAATTATCAGGTAGAACAGGAAACCAGTAGTCTTGGAAGTTGTAATAGTAGAATGCACAAGGTGCAATTTCTAAATTGGGTAGTGAATCATCAGTTCCTCTTGTCATGTCAGTCATTACATACTGTAGAGAGATATCTATAACAGAAATGTCCAGATCAGCTAGCCCATGTCAGCTCGGGTTTTTTTAGCCTCTAGATTTTGTTGTAATGTTTGAGTCACTCAAATATCACATGAATACACATTATACATGGCAAAAATTATGGCGCACAGGATGTTCCCCAATGCTGGAATGGGGGCCTGAGTGAAAACATTTCGGAACCCCTGATCTGAAGGGTCGTAAAGTGGTTTCATACTGTACAGTTGTCAGTATAGCAGTTGTTCTGTATTTCAATCCAATGACTCTTCATTAAATCATGATGACCTTCATGATTTATTAACAGATTTATTTCAGCCATTCAGGGAATCAGGGACCAAACCACTTCAGCAATGGTTTAGTTGTGTCTTTGATGGTCACACAGTGTATGTGTAAGAAAATGTAGAGGCTTGTGTCTCAGAGTAATAACTAGTGTCAACATTCGTGTTGTTTTTGTTATTACTGCCCAATGTTCTAGTTTGTTGTTCCTTCTTGGATTGTCAAACAGTACATGTGTAAGAGAAAGGAGAGGAATACGTTTATGAATATTAAAGCCACTGCTGTTGTACAAACATGTTATTCCAGCCAGTTCCAGATAAACTTGCTCTCTAAACACAGCTCCAATGAGCTTCCTCCCCTGTCCTCTTCTTGCACTCGCCCACTCTCCAATAACACTACAGCCCACGTATCATCTCAATAGCAACCTATCACCTTCACTGAGGCGCAGGCTGGCCTTTATTGTCATGGCCTGGAGGCAACTCTGCAGAATGGTCACTAGCTGGCACAGCCACAAAGTCATAAAATATGATTTGAAGCCTAACCTTAACCATACTGCTAACCCTAATACCTAACCATAACCTGAAATTAAGACCAAAAATCTAATATTTGTTTTCCTACATTTTTAAGATACTGCCAATTTTGACTTTGCAGCTGGCCCATCTAGCGGAAATCGCTCCGTTCTCTGCCTCCAGGGCAAGACTCATGACAATAAACATCAACCTGCCACTAATGCACTATGTTACCCACAATTCTCTCCTGCAACACCTGCACACCTGACTTGCCAATCAACAGGTCACTCCGCCCACCCACTGTAACTGAATGTTGTAACTCTGTGGGCCCTCACCCTCTACCCCTCCACGCATGACGTTGTACCCCCAAGCAACCACCTTGCCCTCACAGTCGTACTTGTAAGAAACGTCACTTTATGCCTCCATATCGTGTTTTTTTGGGGGGGGTTTTCATTTCTATATATTTTTCTCCAGTACATTAATATTTTTCCTTTTCCTTTCCTTCCATTCCATTTCCCCTCCTGTCCCCCACCACTGCTTATATCCTACCACCACCCCACTGGGCAGAAGAACCTATCACTCCTACACTTACTACCTGTAAGTAACCCACTTTGTGACTGAAAACGCTTAGTGCCATGCTTTCTCGATCTGCGACCACCGGCTTTATTTACCATGCATGAAACATCTTGGTGACTTTTCTCTCCTTTCAAACTGCCAGCCGGGGCTTAATTGGTCTAACATTGGCTAGCAGTTAACATCTAGCAGCTAATGGCTAGCAGCTGATGTAAGCTAACGGCTAGCAGCTAATGTAAGCTAATGGCTAATCTACTCACCTCAAGATCCAATTTGAAGTCCAATTTCCAATATCAAAGTGGAATTGCAAACATTTTGACCAGATCATTTATAAATAATGGGTAACATATATAATTGGTCTAAATTAATTGAAAAACTGACACTCAAATGAGGCAAAATGCTTCTTTCTAAATTGTGACGACGTTCCAGCCAATGCTGTAGTTTGAAAGGGGACCTTGATCAGTCACTACTATTATAAAACAGTTAATAAACCTATAGACGTAGATACTACTATATTTGTCCATAAACATAAAAAATGGAGAACTCTGTTTTCTCCTTGTATTGTGCTTTCTAGAGTATTTTGTGCTTTATTGACTAAGAGGGAAACTGTGTTCTCTGTAACCCAAGTAGCATTGCTCTATTGGAATGGCCAACTAACCCGTCCCATTTTCAGAATAGCTGCGCAGGCGTGAGACAATGAGAGGGGGTCAGTTTTGTGTCCAACTCGCCTCTTGGCCTAACCCTGTTCCAGAATCCACCTCAACAGGTCAACTCCCATGATCCTCTCTGTCCGTGGTCATGTCGGTGCTGCTCATTTTTCCATTTCTTCTCCATGTTTTAGATCAGTTGTTTTTGCAAGGCACGGTTGACACCATGTAAATTCCTCATCTGTACCCTGGTACAGTGGTGCTAAAAGCCTACTGTGATGGTGACGGCAGCTTTGTGTATGATGCTCTGCACACTGTGTATGATGCTATGCACTCTGTGTATGATGCTCTGCACTCTGTGTATGATGCTATGCACTCTGTGTATGATGCGATGCACTCTGTGTATGATGCGATGCACTCTGTGTATGATGCGATGCACTCTGTGTATGATGCGATGCACTCTGTGTATGATGCTATGCACTCTGTGTATGATGCGATGCACTCTGTGTATGATGCTATGCACTCTGTGTGGTGGCAAAGGAGCAAAGAAGGGCTGTAGTATTGTGTATTACAGCTATGCATTTTTAAACAGTATATACTTTCTACAACGCGTTTTGTCAAAACAAGCATTGTGATTGGTTGAGATGCATTCCAAGCCATGCGTTTTAAGCCGTCCTAAAACAAAAAAGCCATTTACCACGGGAGATGCCTTGGGTCAACTATGTCAGTTGGTTTACTATTTCCAACTCTGTTGATTGTTCAGTTCATTTGCTTTGATTGAAAACACGCAGTCGATCAACAAATTATGTGATTCCGGGAAGAAACAGTTATTTGCGAGACAAAAAGGATGGCATTCATGAAGGAATGTGAGCTGGCTTCAGTGTGACCTGCTTGTTTTCAATAGAGGGGTGGAAGCTCCACAGAAGAACCCCTGGCTTGGATTTAAATAAGAGCCTGCTAAATGTCCATGGGGAGAGAACACACACAGAGCATTTGGAAAGTATTCAGACCCTTGACTTTTTCCACATTTTGTTACGTTACAGCCTTATTCTAAAATGAAGAAGAAAAAAAAACTCAGCAATCGACACCATAATGACAGTGAATAACAGGTTTTATACATTTTTGCTAATTTATTAGAAATAAGGTGCATCCTGTTTCCATTGATCATCCATGAGATGTTTATACAACTTGATTTGAGTCCACCTGTGGTAAATTCAATTGATTGGACATGATTTGGAAAGCCCGACACCTGTCTAAGGTCCCACTGTTGACAGTGAAAGTCAGAGCAGAAACCAAGCCACGAGGTCGAAGAAATTGTCCGTAGAGCTCCGAGACAGGATTGTGTCGAGGCACAGATCTGGGGAAGGGTACCAAAACATTTCTGCAGCATTGAAGGTCCCCAAGAACACAGTGGCCTCCATCATTCTTAAATGGAAGAAGTTTGGAACCACCAAGACTCTTCCTAGAGCTGGCCGCCGGGCCAAACTGAGCAATTGGGGGAGAAAGGGCTTTGGTGAGGGAGGTGAAAAAGAACCCAATGAACCTTCCAGAATGACAACCATCTCTGCAGCACTCCACCAATCAGGCCGTGTGGTAGAGTGGCCACATGGAAGCCATTCCTCGGTAAAAGGCAGATGACTGCCTGCTTGGAATTTGCCAAAAGGCACCTTAAGACTCTCAGAACATGAGAAACAATATTCTCTAGTCAGATGAAACCAAGATTGAACTCTTAGGTGTCAAGACTGGAGGAAACCTTGCACCATCCCCACGGTGAAGCATGGTGGTGGCAGCATCATGCTGCAAGGATGTTTTTCAGGGAATGGGTCGAGGCGAAGATGAACTCCAGAGCACTTCTGACCTCAGACTGGGGCAAAGGTTCACCTTCTAACAGGACAAAGAACCTAAGCACACAGCCAAGACAATGCAGGAGTGGCTTTGGGACAAGTCTCAATGTCCTTGAGTGGCCCAGCCAGAGCCCGGACTTGAACCCAATAGAACATCTCTGGAGAGACCTGAACATAGCTGTGCAGCAACACTCCCCATCCAACCTGACAGAGCTTGAGAGGATCTGAGAAGAATGGGAGAAACTCCCCAAATACAGGTGTGCCAAGCTTGAAGCATCATACCCAAGAAGACTCGAGGCTGTAATCGCTGCCAAAGGTGCTTCAACAAAGTACTGAGTAAAGGGTCTGAATACTGATGTAAATGTTGATATTTCATTTTTTGAACAAAACAATTAAGATTGTGTAGATTGATAAGAAGAGAAACAAACCAAGAGTAAGACCTAACAAAGTGTGTAAAGTAAAGAGGTCTGAATACTTTACAAAGGCACTGTACGTCCCAGATATGATGACATTTTATATTTTTCTATTCCCAATTCCCGCCAATTCCCTCCCCTCTATATTTGGAGCTTGTTGCTTGGATTTCTAAAGGAGATTTTTCTTGGTGACTTCCAGAAAATGCTGTTTGGTTTGTTATTAACCGTCCCTTAGAGGGATGAGCGGGATTCTTAGAGAAAGATGTGGTTGCTGTGTGACTTTTGTGGAATCTGACTTTTCTCTTTCTACTTTCTGTCCCTCGTGTTCTCTCACTTCCTCCCCTTATCTATTTCTCTCCCTATATCTGTTTCTCTAAACTCCTCTCATGCTCTTCCCCTCTCTCTCCGTCTTCCTCCCTCTCCCCCTCTCTCTCTCCTTGGCCGTTTAAGGAGGAGTAATATGGTAAACGGTGTGAGATTATGCCTCTCAGTTTGCGTCAGGGCCGCCGAGCCAAGCTCATGTTTAACAGCGAGTCGCTTGCCACTCGCCTCAAATTGAGCAGTCACACGCACCCGGCGCTCTAATGAAATATTGAATGCAGTTTGTCTTTGATCCAACGCGCCATGTGCCAATTATAGCAGAGAGGGCAGAACAGGTGGAGGCAGGGGAGAAGGAAAGAGAACAAGAGGTCTCTGAGGAGCGATAGATGGAGGCAATTCACCATTACCTACCAAGCCCTCCTCCTTCCCTGTATCTGTGCAGTATATAAAGTTGTACTTCATTTTATACTCGCTAACTCCAAAGGTAGGCCAAGGTCTGTCCAGTTTTTAAATTAGCGTTACTAATGGTCCATTTCTCCATTGGGATACATTGAAGTGAAACAGATCAGGTAGTAAATGGTACAATCTATGATACTTTGTTCAAATTGACTGCTATGAGGTAGAAGTGTTGTATTAGATTGGGTAAGAGCTATAAGGTAAAGAGCACTACGGTCTCCTATAGCCTGAAGGCCTCTCAAGTTCTACATCCCCGCTGAGCTAAATGCTGAGTTTAGGCTTCCCAAATGTCATCCAATTCCCTATATAGTGCACAACGTTTAGTGAAACATTGTGCGCTAAATATGTGACTAGGGTGTCATTTGGGATGCAACCTGGCTGCGTGACTAATGCAGAACCGCCAAGGTCCCTCCATTATTTCCCTGGAAGCCTCCATGTCTGAAGGCATGGTAAAACATATTGATAAAACAAGAGGAGTAACTGCCTGGGATGAAGGATGAGCTGAGTGGGACGCTTCCTCTCCATCTTCCCTCCCTTCCCTCCGCACTTTCTTTCTTTCTTTCTCGCACACTCCTATACGCATGCGCACGCATGCGCGCGCACACACACACACACACACACTGAGAGACAGAATGTGTAAGCACTTCCAAGGGAATCCAGAGAAGGGCCCATTTTTAATACTGTGAGCTTAAAGCAGCCAGGTGGGGCCCTGCCCGCCATGTGAACAAAACCTTAATTAAACCCTACAAGGAAGGTTTCACGCAGAACAAGAATCAAATTAATTACAACAATGGAATGCGCATTTGTCTGGCTGACAGGCACTGTCATTCCGAAGAAGAGCAGGGAATTTGGAGAAAGGAGGAGGTGGTGGTAAGAGGGAAGACGAGAAGAACATTTGGCCTGTCTGTTGGGAGACTCAACAAGGTTGTCCTTCAACTCCCTTTGTTATTAGGGTAACAGGTCATTATTGAACGCGGCAAAGCCCAGCGGGGGAATTTACAGGCTGCTAGCCTAACGTTAGCCTTTAGCACCCAGCCAGCACACGCCGCAAATAAGCCGTCCTCTCTGATGCTTGTTACATGAGAGGTGGCAGCACTTGCACGCCGCGGCCCTAATAAAGATGTACACACACACACACACACACTCCTAGCCCTGTTTGTGTGCTAATGGTCGGCGTACACACACGGTCTTCACCTCACCACAGTTTACATTCGCGTCACCCTGCGATACGTTAATGGCACTAGTCTCCCGCTTCTCATTCGATTAGCATACATAACCCCTAAAGTGCAGGTGTCTCATGAACGGCGTGGTAAGTAATGTTGCCAAACCTCCTAAGCAGCCCATTGGAGTGTGTAATGTGATTATAGAATAGCATCTAAGTACTGTTCTGTGTTCAGGTTCTCAATAGAACCTTCACGTTATATGATCTGACTAGAGGAACTGGAGTAGGATGGAAAACGGGGACTGTTTGCCTGTTAAAGCCACCGTTTTCCCACGGTCTTAATGAAATGGGTGACTGTTTACAGTTTGATGGTATCAGCAGCCAGTTACTACACCCAACAGTTACTACACCCAACTGCCATTGTATCAGGGGTCGAGGGTCGTTCAGTTGGGTCGTTGTGGAGCACGCTTTTGTGTTGAGGCTCCGGGGCTAATGAAGGCCCGATGTCACACGGGCTCTTTCTCTTGGGAATAAAGGATGTGCCGCCAACACTTGTGACCCTCAGGGTTTAAACTCTGGTAAACGGTGTCGTGGGTGATTGGAACATTTCTAAGAGCTCCCGGTCTTAATTCAGCTCTGCCTCCAGAGTCAATTCAGACTAGATTCATTTGGTTTGGGAGCCCAAAAAAGCTCTTCTCTTTGTGTCGTTGATTTGATCAGGGGTGTTACTGGATCAGCCTCTTGTCTGATGCCGCCATTGTAAGTGGAAGTCAAAGTGCAGATCCAAGTACAAGTAAGAAATTACTGCTCACGTCACGAACATAAAGCCTTTGATTCGGCGACTACATTTCCCATTAATTTTGTGTGTTAGGCTACCGTAGGGGGAGAGCTGGCCATTCAGTTAGGTGTTTTCATTTATCTTTCTCTCTCTCACGCACATTTTTGGGGGTTGGCGTGTTTTTCCCCGGTATCTCTGAAGACTGTTTATTGGTTTTTTTGGTGATTTTCAGCTAGGCAATTACTGTAGCGACACTGTACATTACATGTTGTCTTTCTCTCCAATCTTCCAGGCTTTGAGTTCCTTCTCAGTAACCTTGGTTTTCCAGTTGGTTGAATGGAATGAATAGAAAAACATACCTTACAGCTGAATTCTAGCTAACATAGTACTAATGTTACACTGTAACAAGCGTCCAATCATATCTATGTGCTTGTAGAAGTGCATTTCCATTTTTTTGTATGAGAAGAGACATTTCCTTTTTTTTGTATGAGAAGAGACATTTCCTTTTCCATCAATGACCCGACATACTGTAAATGAAAAGGATTGTATAGCATGTAGCTATCTGTAACATGAAAACATACTCTACATATCTGTCTAGATAGATATGCACGCGTCTTTCCAAACGGACTTGATGGAACCAACCATGCTTTATGATCTGGGTGGAAGCAGTTTGAAATATTAAAAAGTAACATGTTTCATGATTCTGCATGAAGGAATGGCAAAAGAGTTCCGTCTTCAGAGTCCCTGGTCAAACATCATTAGGTTTAGTGGTATGTTTTATTTTTCAGTGACTTGTTGGTACAAGAGAGAGTACATAAATATGGCTGGTAATAAAGTGCTAGACCAGCCTGTTATTTCGACGGTTGGATAGAGCCCTGGGGTGTCAACAGCTAATCCCCACGCCAGCCTGCTGTTTATACAATGAATTCCACTATCTGGCTCTTATGTCTATGTACGAATTGTTTCGAATGTAGCCTAGATCTCTTGTCATGGTCTGACAGTTTCTCTACATGGTTGAATGAATTTGCCTTCACCGAGGTACACTAGCTAGCCAGTGAGGAGGATAGCTAGTCTCGTCTCAGTCTGTCGCTCTCTGTGTGTGTACAGCTCATGTGGAGGCTTCCTCCCAGCATCACCTGCAACACTGTCATTAAACTGTCTGAGTGGTGTGGCTTAGTATTTCCCCTCTCCCTCGCACACTGTCCCTCCCCTCACGCACCAGCAGATCACAGAAACCATCAAGCAGACGTGCTGTTATTTATTCATCTATAAAGACCAATTAAAATTGCAAATGGAGCCGTCTCAGTGAAATCCTTTATAGGTCAACGTTACGGGTATGGGCTGTGTGTTTTTTTTTTTTTTTTTTTTTTCTGGTATCGTAGAGAATGTAGAGGATTCATTGAGGTCAGGAATGCTCCAGTTCCTTTAGTACAAAATGTAAATGTGCATTCTTGCAGTGCTTTAGGAATGAGGTTTTGATTTTGGCTTTGAAAAACCAGTTGGTTATGATCAAATAGGATAGCCACACAAATCAGGGTGTGTCTTGATATTTTTGTTGCCCAGTAGAACATGTGTAATAGTGAGGGATTAGGACCCCAACTGTACACTCGGTGTGAAACCTAGGAGGCTGTTAACGTTCATGTTCAGCAGAGTTGAGGTCTTGTGCTCTTCCCTTCCACCTTTCCATTCCTCTGTGTTTCCATGTGACAGATGAGATATTTTCCAGTGAACCCGCTCTTCTTTGAGGTGATGCTCCTCTCTCACTCTCTCCCTCTCTCACTCTCTCCCTCTCTCTTTCTCTCTTTCCCTTTCTGAGCTGGCTGACTCCTCGTCAGTAGCCCCAAGGCTCTCATTCTGATGCGCTTCCTACATGATCAGCCCTACATACAAATACATGTGTTTGTCCCCTGGAGAATCTAGAACAGTCCCCACTCTGTTTTACCATGGGATTTCATGAGCTGTGTCAAGTGTAGACGACAGTCCGCAACGATTCAAACTGTTACGCGTTGATAGTCCTAGTCATATGTAAAACATATTTATGCAGCGTTTGGCGACGTGCATCTCCAACATTCTATTAAAGATGCATTGCTCAACTGAATAATGACATGATGGTGCACTGTGTTATTGTTCCATGTTAAAGACATGGCAGCTTATTGTAAGGGACTCAATGTATTGTAATATGGTGAATTATACGGACTTGTTAAGCCAAGATTCATGAAATAGCAATTTATGAGTACAAAACGCTTGTTGAACAATTACATTATTCTATTCTAATTCTATTTATTCTTTGTGTGGGATTTCTTTTTTCCAAATGTCATTAAAAATCTGCTTGATTTTCACATTGTTGCAACGTACCTGTTGCACTCCTCTCTGTACCCGTTGCGAGGTTGTAGTGCAGAAAGGAGAATCCAGCTTTGTGAAAGGGGTATCAGAGAGACTACAGTGCCTTCAAAGTTTTGACACCCCTTGACTTTTTCCACATTTTGTTACAGCCTGTAACACAATACCCCATAAATCAACTCAGGAGTCAAAATATGCTAAGTTACATGGACTCCCTCTGTGTGTAATAATAGGGTTTAACATGAGATGACGACCTCATCTCTGTACCCCACACACACAATTATCTGTAAGTTCCCTCAGTTGAGCAGTTAATTTCAAACACAGATTCAACCACAAAGACCAGGGAGGTTTTATAATGGGGCAAATCCAATTCAACACATTACTGAGTACCACTCTCCATATTTTCAATCATAGTGGTGGCTGCATCATGCCATGGGTATGCTTGTAATCGTTAAGGATTGGGGAGTTTTTCAGGATAAAAAATAAATGGAATAGACCACATGCTGAACTAGGTTCTCCTCTAGGATTTTGCATGTTTTCCACCAGACTCTGGGAGATTAAATCACCTTTCAGCAGGACAAAAACGAGGCCAAATCTACACTGGAGTTGGTTACCAAGAAGATGGTGAATGTTCCTGAGTGGCAGAGTTACAGTTTATACTTTAATCTACTTAAAATTATATGGTAAGACCTGAACATAGTTGTTTAGCAATGATCAACAACCAACTTGACAGAGCTTGAATAATTTTGAAAAGAATAATGGGCAAATGTTACACAATCCCGGTGTGGAAAGCTCTTAGGGATTTACCCAGAAAGATTCACAGTTATAAATGCGGCCAAAGGTTATTCTAACATGTATTGATTGACTCATGCGGTTGAATCTAATCAAGATATATCAGTGTTAATAAAATGTTCTTCCACTTTGACAGAGTATTTTGTGTAGATCATTGACAAAAAAAAATTACAAATCAATTTTAATCCCACTTTGTAACGCAACAAAATGTGGAGAAAGTCGAGGGGTGTGAATACTTTCTGAAGTCACTGTAATCTCTAATCAAAGGCTACTATATGAAAGGATATATTTCCAAGTACCACTGCTTTTGTTCACTCCCAGTCGCTGTCATTCTTTAATGATATTATGAATCCCTGATAAGCGCCTTTAGAGGACATTTACCTCGCAGGTCACACACCGCTCTGTCTGTGGTTTCATGGCACTCTGATAATGGAGAGACATTACAGGCCATCTCCAGCAGGTCTCTGTCCACAGCCGCTGCCTCGGGCCTCACCACTGGTCCTCCAGAGCCCCCACTGCCAACCATTAAGATTTATCTTGGCAAAACGACAACTAGAATGGGTTTTATGCAGCGCTCTCTCTGCCTGCTGCCTTGGACAGAATGCCTCGCTCCAGTGTAGGGTACCGTTCTCCTCCGCCTCCTCATTGTTGCCTAGGGGCCATCAGTGACCAACACGGTAGGAGCTTTTATCCTTTTCTTCATCTGTCTGTGGGCACAGAGGGGAAGAAATGTGTTCTCTCTCTTTAACACTAGAACTGCCGTTCGGCCACTAACGTGTGATATTATACACTTAAAAAACATCTCCCCCCCAAAAAGCGATGTCATGCTCCTTCCCTGACTTTTCAGAAATGTTTGTATTTTACATTGCACATTTGTCAGAATTTAGAAATCACAAACAGAAAAGAGCATTTTTTACATGTAAAAAAAAAAAAGATTCCCAACCAAACGGTCAAGATAATGCACTGTAGGACATTGATACCCAGCTAGGCACTAATGCGTCTCTATCTCCTCACTGAATGAATGACAAATGGATGAATGGGTGATAACTGTGCTTGTTACTTCACAATTGAATTTAAATTAGGCCTAACTGAATGATGAGTTTGAAGAGGTTAATTTAATTTAGAAAGACAATTGTGTAATGATGAGTTTGTTATGCCTTTTATCAGCTTTGGCACTCAGTCAAATAATTTGACCTTGCAGGTTGATTATCATTTTCTTTTAAATTTGACTTTTCTTTTCTTTTACATTTAATAAGCTGTTTTATTTACTAGAACTCTAACTAATGTATTGTAATGGTAACAAAAACATGCTGCGTGTTGCAATAGAATAATGCAAAACATATCCTTGACTATCCCAAGTTGATGAGCGAAGGGAAGCAAGCGATGCCAGCCCACTGAATGAATGACAAATTGATGAATGGGCATGTTACTTCACAATCAAATTTAAATTAGGCCTAACTTAATGATAAGGAAGGTGAAGAGATGGATTTAATTTAGAACAACAGTAGTGTAATGATGAGTTTGTCATGCCTATCATCGTTGGCCCTCGTGTTAATAATTTGACTGCATGCCTTGTGGGTTGATACCATTCTTATGTTTTACTTTGTAAAAATACGCTTTTAAGGGACTGTTTTTTTTTTACTATAATGCTATTACATGTATTGTAAGGGAAACAAAAACACGTACACCTTTGGAATAATGTGAAACATGTCCTTGTCTCTAAGTTGATGAGCAAGGGGAAACAAACGATGCCAGTCAGCCTGCACAGCCGGAACTACACCTAAACTCAAAAAAACTAATTTCACACATAGTTAGCCTGTAGACAAGATTAAATTGGCAATAGTCTGATTGACAGTATTATTAGGTGTCAAATTGTACATGAAGAGATGGGCGCAACTTGTAATTTGCAGACGCAGGGAAGGGAGCATCACTTTATCAAATCCTCCTTCAGACTCACATGCAGGTAAAACATTTAGATTTCTATATAGTATCAGAAAGGGTTTATATTGCCCTTACATTTGTCAACTAACTCTCAAAATTCAAGAGTTGCAGCTCTATTTCCAAAATTTCACTTCAAGAATATCTGCACTGTCCCAGCGTTCAGCACATGACCACTGGCGTGGCAGCGTCGCTCTGGCTGCTAAGCAGACTAGTAACATACTGTACATTTAATTTATTTTCTTATTTCCACACTGTTTCCTTTGACCTGGCAAAACTAAATTCTAATGGACTTCTTTGATGAACTAGTGGTTTGTTGTTTTTACTTCTAGATTATAGCAGGGTTATTGAACTTTGACCCTACGAGGTCCGGAGCCTGCTGGTTTTCTGTTCTACCTGACCATTAATTGCAGACACCTGTTGTCCCAGGTCTAAATCAGTCCCTGATTAGAGGGAAACAATGACAAAACTACCAGTGGATCTGGCTTCGACGTCCAGAGTTGAGGTTGAGGGGCCTACAGTAACATAAACTCATGTAAATGCTGTTATTTTGTTTGAAATAGTTATTTCTGTCAACACAACCAAATTCTTCTTCTTCTGATAGAATATATGAAATGCATTTATTACACTGTTAGAATGCATATGTTCTTGGCTGGAAGTATCCAAAATTGGCTTTAGGACTTTGTAGAATTAAACAAAACATATCCTTCACTATTTTAACAATTAACTATTGTTATATTTCTACATGGATATATTTCCCATGAATATTTCTTCATGCATTTCATGCTTTATAGTTGTTTATGTAGTATTTATCAAGCGTAGGTGCTTTATGTTTGCACACCTTGTGGGTTGATATGCATCTAATGCGTAATCTAAATGAGACACCCGTCAACGTTCTCAACGTGCTCTAGCGGGTACTTATAGGCTGAAGGCAATGCGGTTCTAGTGTTAAAAGCCTACAGTCTTCATTTTCCATTTGCCTTCTCTCGTCATCTGATTCCATTCGGAGGTATGGTTTTTCCAGGTTAAACTTTAAACGGCCCCAAAAGGTTACGCTTATGCAAAGATCTTGAATAGAAAGGGATGAAATAAAAAATATCTAGCATAGCGCTGGAGAGAAACGCAGCGACTCGGAGGAGTACGTGGGGAGCGTTGTGACCAGGCTGCGGCATTAGGTATGCATGTGGGCCATGGATGGGAGCGAGCTCTCATGTAGCGATGAGGGGGAAGGGATGGTTTGAGGGAGGGAGGAGGTAAACAACCATAGCTCATACTGTATCTCTCCACTCAGCCCCTGCATTTCTCTCCCCGTTCCCCTGCCTCTCTCTCCCCGTTCCCCTGCCTCTCTCTCCCCGTTCCCCTGCCTCTCTCTCCCCGTTCCCCTGCCTCTCTCTCCCCGTTCCCCTGCCTCTCTCTCCCCGTTCCCCTGCCTCTCTCTCCCCGTTCCCCTGCCTCTCTCTCCCCGTTCCCCTGCCTCTCTCTCCCCGTTCCCCTGCCTCTCTCTCCCCGTTCCCCTGCCTCTCTCTCCCCGTTCCCCTGCCTCTCTCTCCCCGTTCCCCTGCCTCTCTCTCCCCGTTCCCCTGCCTCTCTCTCCCCGTTCCCCTGCCTCTCTCTCCCCGTTCCCCTGCCTCTCTCTCCCCGTTCCCCTGCCTCTCTCTCCCCGTTCCCCTGCCTCTCTCTCCCCGTTCCCCTGCCTCTCTCTCCCCGTTCCCCTGCATCTCTCTTCCCGTTCCCCTGCCTCTCTCTCCCCGTTCCCCTGCCTCTCTCTCCCCGTTCCCCTGCCTCTCTCTCCCCGTTCCCCTGCCTCTCTCTCCCCGTTCCCCTGCCTCTCTCTCCCCGTTCCCCTGCCTCTCTCTCCCCGTTCCCCTGCCTCTCTCTCCCCGTTCAGGTCCTTTTTTTTCCAAGTGTGTGTTTTATAATGGTAGGCTATAATCCCCTCCAATACACCAATACAAAAACTTTTGTAGCTTATATATACATAGTGCAAATCTTGTACGCTAGCAGCAGAAAATATTTGCATTTAGCGAGCAAGGCCTCTTCACGATGCCTCCTCTGCCTTTGCAACTTCTGCACTGTACCCCAACAGGGTCTCTACCCACCTGTGTGTGTGCCAGCCAACTTTGCCAACCAACACACCCATTAAAGGGAATCTCTCATGTGAAGCCGTGCATTTCCCTCCTACTCTGCCAGTGTCACTCATCACCCAGCCCCTTCAGCAGCGCAGCACGCCGCCGCTTCCTCTGTCGGGATTGATGACAGCCACAATGTCACAAAGTGGAGACAATCTGTCATTTGTCATCCCCCTGCCCCGGCGGTGCCTCACTGAGCCAAGATGGCTAGCGTTCTTTCATTCTCTTCTTTTAGTCAATCTTGACAACAGATCATTTTTTAGGTTTGGGCTGAAAGGTTCAGCCTGCGAGCACTTAGCAGAACAAAATACACTCTTGTGGAACATCGTTAGTGGAACTTTTTTGTACTTTGAAGCGAGACCATTCACTGGAAGCTCTTGGAGTACTTGTAAGTTTGGACAAAATCTTACTGCCCCCCCCTCCTATGTTCACCTGAACCTCTCAAAGTATTTCTGAACCTCCAACCTTGTGCTCCTCTGGCAAAAGCAGGCGACCCATCGATCCAACACCTTGGGCAACACATCAGTCCCTCTACCTTCGTGACATTTTTTTCCCTGATTGGAGAGACTGTGAGGAGCACTTTCACATTTATTTTCCATTTTCTTTGCGCTCGCTCTCCACCGCCGCTCCCCGAGACAGATCGAGTCCTGACATTTGCAGGGAAATGGGCTGTGCCACCGCGCTTTGTCAAATCTCACAGCTGTTTGGGGAAGGGTTTCAATCGCCCGCTCTCCCGGGTGGGCACATGAAACACAGACCCTTTTTAGAAAGGCGCAAGCGTTTTAAATGAAAAAGGAGATGGAAGTGGTCTTTCCCCTATTTGTCAAAGTCCCCAAGCAAGAATTGGATTTGAACATCGGGACAGGGTTAGTGAAAGTAAATGCCATTTTGCATTGCCTTGAGAAACTCAAGTTTTAAACTCCTTTAAAAAGTCATACTGTGCACACTATCTCTTCAGTCTCTGTAGGCCTCTCTGTCTTTGTAGTAGGCCTTGCTAAGACTATGCATATCGAGCTAAACTAGAGCTCTTTATTTGATTTCACAGCTTACCATTCTATCTCAAGGTGAGGAATACACTTAGTTATTCCTGTCCAATCTGTCACTGCTGCTGCTGTCAGCACGTTCATTCTATTATTTATTTATTTATTTCCTTTTTATTTCACGGTAACTCTATAGTCCCCTGATTGCATGCAGATGGTGAAACCTTGGCCTGTGAGCGTTTGTCACCTCCCAAGCATTGATGTTGTCTGGATGTTGTCTGTATGTTGTCTGGATTGTTCTATTTCTATTGTCGTTAACTTTGACACCCTCTATTTAGCTCTCTTTATTCAAAACTAAGAAAGAGAATGAGAAAAAATAAACAAGTAAATGAAGTCAACAAAAACACGCAAATTGCAGAAACTTGTTTTTTTTCTAATTCTGCCAAATTAAACAAGCGTCGACACCGCCAGGGCCCTAATGTCAACCATTAAACACTAAGATTCAATTACAGAGTAGGAGTAGTACTTAATCTTTCCCAGGGTAGCCATTGTTCACATTGCACCCTGCGCTCCAAGACGGAAGGAAGCCATGCTAGAAACCGAAGCTCCCGCTCCTCCAACCCCATACTAAATCACCTATTACCCAGCAAGATGACAAGGTGCATTAAATGTCACTTTTCACGGCAAACAAATTTGGAGGAACAGTTAAAACTATTAGCTTCCTGTCGAGGGCCTCCCACTCAAATAGATGTTTGGTGGCAGCGGGGAGTCGGGCACTGCCATACGGAGCGAGCCGGCTGCGAAATCGAATCCAAGCAGATTGATTCGGCGACTGTGGCGGGAGAGCTTCATTAACTCATAGCTGTCCATTAGCCACTAGTCATTCTCTCCGGCTTTTTAGGGATCACATGCCGTCTCCGCGCTGAGCGGCTGTGTTTACCACAGTAAAGGCAGAGGGAAAGACAATTATACCCCGCCACGCTTCTCCCATCAGGCCAGGTAGAACACCATTAAGTGGAGGCTGAACACTCAAGCTGTTAACCACCTTGAGAAAATCACATTCCGCCTCACCAAACTCTAAGAATCCTCTCTGCCACGGCAAAGAAGATGGGCCATATAATAATCCAGTATTGTCCTTCCCTTCACACATTTTCCATTGTTTTCTCCTTTGTGTTATTGTTTTTCTTTATCTGAGACCCTTTTTATCTCGCATCTAGCCGGTGATCCATGACGCGTTTGTGCTGGAGTTTTGCCTCCAATTTAAAAGAAACCGGGCATGACTTGTCTCCCGCTCGGCAACATGAATTCACTAAATTGGCTCAATAGAGTTTCTGCGATAACCATCTCCTTCTGTAATTTCAAAAGGCTCTTCCCAGACACTTTAATTTGTTCCTTAAGTGCAAAGAGGGAAAGAGGAGAGCGCGACCACTCAGTGACAAATCTCTGCCTCCCAGGCTCGCCTCGCAATTGAGAGGAATGCAGATTTAAATGACAAGAGGCAGTAAATTCCAAAGCGGGTGTTTGCAAAGCGCTACAGTGTCTAAGATTTAAGCTCCCACAGTTAGTTATATTGCACCCTTCTTCAGAGTGGTATTACTGTCTGAAATCCCCTTGTAGTAAATCAGATTATATTAATTGCAGATATACATTTGCATTCACTTGAAATACCTGCTCGTTTAAGACACCAAACAGACCCAATATTGGCTTATCCGCTGAGTCTATTTGCATCCAATTGGATATTGTGGAATTTATCTATGTCTGCTTAATTTTCTAATAAATCTCTTGAAATTATTACAATGAATTGGATGCAGAGACTTCTCACTACTGTAGTAGAGTTAATAAATCTGATCTCTGCTGAATTAGCTCTCAAAGAGAAAGCCCAATCACTAGGGCCTGGGGAGATTTGTTCAAACACACTATGAAAATAGCCTTAATTACACTGAACAAAAATATAAACGCAACATGCAACAATTTCAAAGTTACAGTTCATATGAGGAAATCAATCAATTTGAAAGACATTCATGTATGGATTTCACATGTTGATCACAGATCTTTTAAAAAAAGGTAGGGGCTGTTTAATCAGCTTCTTGACATGCCACACGTGTTCAGTGGATGGATTATCTTGGCAAAGGAGAAATGCTCATTAACAGGGATGTAAACACGTTTTTTCAAAAAATCTGAGCAATAAGCTTTTTGTGAGTATGAAACATTTCTGTGTTTCTTTATTTCAGGTCCAACACTTTTTACATATTTTTGTTCAGCACTTACACTCTGAGACGTTGAGTTGAGAATCTCCACCATGTACAGTGCTAGTCATGTAGTCTTCACCTGTAGACAAGGTCTGTGTCATCCCACCTCGGCCTGTTCGGATGACCGCTCTCCCCATGTCTGCAGTTCTGCATGTCAGAAGTGCACATCAGGCTGATGAAAGCCAGCAGGAGAAATGCTGTGGAGTACAGCCTGGAGCAGGGAGAGCAGAGCGCTAGGTTATATAGGGAAGCAGGGAGGATGCTAGGTTATATAGGGAAGCAGGGACGATGCTAGGTTATATAGGGAAGCAGGGAGGATGCTGGGTTATATAGGGAAGCAGGGAGGATGCTGGGTTATATAGGGAAGCAGGGAGGATGCTAGGTTATATAGGGAAGCAGGGAGGATGCTAGGTTATATAGGGAAGCAGGGAGGATGCTAGGTTATATAGGGAAGCAGGGAAGATGCTAGGTTATATAAGGAAGTAGGGAGGATGCTAGGTTATATAGGGAAGCAGGGAGGATGCTAGGTTATATAGGGAAGCAGGGACGATGCTAGGTTATATAGGGAAGCAGGGAAGATGCTAGGTTATATAAGGAAGTAGGGAGGATGCTAGGTTATATAGGGAAGCAGGGAGGATGCTAGGTTATATAGGGAAGCAGGGAGGATGCTGGGTTATATAGGGAAGCAGGGAGGATGCTAGGTTATATAGGGAAGCAGGGAGGACGCTAGGTTATATAGGGAAGCAGGGAGGATGCTAGGTTATATAGGGAAGGTGGCATCATCTCCAAGGTGGATACAGCACATGTGGGGGCAAGAGCGAGAGTTCTAGAACTTTAGATACCAAAGGATTAGAGTTAATCTACAAATTAAAAATGGACCTGCCTGTGGATATTTCTCAGAACTTTAGCTCAACCTGACAGTTGGAGAAGACCCACTTGCATTACTCATTCACAGTGTGCAGCGGTAAAACCCCTCCGGCGAAATAGGGTGAAAGAGCAAAATATAGTTTCTCTTCTCTTCCATTCGTATAAATGCTGGATCGACTGACCTTGAGTGTCTAAAGAGACGGGTGGGCGGCAGAGAGGGGGGGGAGAGAGGGTGATATGACTTTCATTCATTTATGTTTAATGCTCTGACTGCAAGATGGGGTCGGGCCCCGTTTTAGACCACTTAACGCTGGGGGGGGGGGGGGGGGGGCTCCATTAGAGAAGGCCAACTCCTAGCTCCCCCCACCCACCCCTCGGGAGAAAGTGAACAAGAAGAGCAGTCAGATTGCATTCTAATGCATCTGGCTGCATTCAAATGGACATTGGTCACTGCAAATGGAGCCTGGAGAATATGGACACTTTGGATGGGATTCGGAAGCATTCACTACCCACCTGGAAATGAGAAATTCTCAGGTACATGTTGCCTGGGCAGTGTCCCATTTAGATTTTTGCTATTTGCTGCTGATGGTTGGTAAGGAGGCTGGGGTGTAAGGAGGCTGGGCTGTTTTCACTCAGGAGTCGTTAGTGAGGAATAGCCAGGACAGGGTTGGCATCGCTACAGTGTTTTGGTGGAAAGTTGGCTCTCGCCAGAGAATGCAGGGTCCTATGCCTGCCTCGTAGACCCCGGTATCACAGCGCCATCTCAGGGCTGGCAAAATGTCTGGCACCCCTCACTGACAGCCTTGGCTTGCAAACGGGGCATACACTACTTTCTCAGCCCCCCATAAAAGCACAGTGATCACGACACAGAGGGGGACTGATGGGCGCTTGTGGGGAGTGGCTGGCCCCTAATGAAGGCTTCACCAAGGTCTCTCTGTTACTGCCAGCTGGGCGCTTGCAAAGGCACCGTTCACACACACGCTCTTTGTCGAGCCATACAGCTGGAGCGCTGAGGAAAAGCAACATTAGTGAGAGAGAGCGCTCTGAAATGCTACGATTTGGCCTGATTAAGCTTGTAGAGGAAAAGGAGCTAAGTGGAAGATGGATCCCATTTGTAAACCCAATGTTTTTACTTTGAAAGTATGTCTTAAGTGCTATGAACTCAATGCAAGCTTTCAGTTTAAAAGGAAAGGGTGAGTCCATTGGAAAGCAGACGTTCTTATTGGTTATCTGCCTCATTGGCCTGTTTGCAGTTCTCTCCAATGAGTGTATTTAGAGTATAGAATACTAGTGGCTGATGCCATATGTATTTCTATGGATCTGCCCCACTCTCTATCACACGGGTTTCAGCCTTCTGAAACTACACCACTGTTTCCTAAGATGACAAACCCTTTGTTAACCTCCCTTGGCCCCTGTGTTGCTCCTGCCGAAAACACAGCAGCCCCCTTTCTGTGACAACTACATTTAACGTCTACTCTACAGTCTCCCCCTGCAATGGAGGACAAGCCATAGCTGAACTGGACTGGGGAGACTTTAAGTATCCAATCTGCTTTAAAGTATTGTCTGTCTGTCTGTGCGTAGGGCTGTTGTCCTAGCCACTGACATGGGGCCCCAGGAGACTATATTAGCAGGGAGTGGGCCAGCAGGTACTGTATTTAAGGGTGTCCTTGTTTCCTATAATCTCCCTCTGTTGGCCAACCTAATGCCCTGCCCTAAGAGTCAGGATCTGGCCCAACCTAACACCCTGCCCTAAGAGTCAGGATCTGGCCCAACCTAACGCCCTGCCCTAAGAGTCAGGATCTGGCCCAACCTAACGCCCTGCCCTAAGAGTCAGGATCTGGCCCAACCTAACGCCCTGCCCTAAGAGTCAGGATCTGGCCCAACCTAACGCCCTGCCCTAAGAGTCAGGATCTGGCCCAACCTAACGCCCTGCCCTAAGAGTCAGGATCTGGCCCAACCTAACGCCCTGCCCTAAGAGTCAGGATCTGGCCCAACCTAACGCCCTGCCCTAAGAGTCAGGATCTGGCCCAACCTAACGCCCTGCCCTAAGAGTCAGGATCTGGCCCAACCTAACGCCCTGCCCTAAGAGTCAGGATCTGGCCCAACCTAACGCCCTGCCCAAAGAGTCAGGATCTGGCCCAACCTAACGCCCTGCCCTAAGAGTCAGGATCTGGCCCAACCTAACGCCCTGCCCTAAGAGTCAGGATCTGGCCCAACCTAACGCCCTGCCCTAAGAGTCAGGATCTGCCCCAACCTAACGCCCTGCCCAAAGAGTCAGGATCTGGCCCAACCTAACGCCCTGCCCTAAGAGTCAGGATCTGGCCCAACCTAACGCCCTGCCCTAAGAGTCAGGATCTGGCCCAACCTAACGCCCTGCCCGAAGAGTCAGGATCTGGCCCAACCTAACGCCCTGCCCTAAGAGTCAGGATCTACGCCTGTGTTTACATGACACTGGGGGATATGGCATCAAAATATACTGTGTAGCCTCTGGGTTGAATGAGGAGAAAGGTAGCTAGTTTGTCGCACTGTTTGGATGCAGACTAGATTTCTTCTCCGCTGTCCATCTCCACTTCATGAGGAGACATGAATTGCGAGCCACAGCAAGACCTGATGTGATGTAAGAGAACAACCACAGCAGACCTGGGTTCAAATCGCAGGCTCAATGAAATCCATAATAATATTTGAAATAAAACAAATCTTAGTTGGAGCCAGGTATGAACCAGATCATGTCAATATGAGGCTTGATATAAAACAAATCTTAGTTGGAGCCAGGTATGAACCAGATTATGTCAATATGAGGCTTGATATAAAACGAATCTTAGTTGGAGCCAGGTATGAACCAGATTATGTCAATATGAGGCTTGATATAAAACAAATCTTAGTTGGAGCCAGGTATGAACCAGATTATGTCAATATGAGGCTTGATTATGATACTTATTTAGCATATTGCTTACTGTATCACTAGCTTTTCAGTGTTTTCCCCTGTGACCCTTTCTTCTTTCTATTGTGATTGGTATGAAACCAGGAAACTGGCCAAGAAGCGCAAGGAGACCCTGAGCAGCACGCGACAGGAGATGACGGTGATGGTGAACTCCATGGACAAGAGCTACACGGAGCAGGGCACCAACTGTGATGAGGCCATCTCCTTCATGGACACCCACAGCCACACACTCAACGGGAGAAGTGAGTGTCTAACACCAGTGCATTGTGGGTTGGCGGCGGGGAGTATGGAAGGCTTTTCACACTGAGCTGAACCCAGCCAAACCAAGCTGTACATAGCTGGCCTGGTTACACATTCACAATAGCCACTGGAACCGTAGTGGAAAGGACAATGTGAAAAGAAAAACATTTTTGGTTTAGGTGGGCACAGTAGTGTGAAAAGGCTATAGGTAACATAGATTAACACTGGTACATTAGAGCAATTTCTTTAAATTCTAAACAAATTCTGTTTTATCAATGATCAAGTCATGTGAAAGGCTCTTGCAAAACCCTCGATACCCAAGCAGGTTAGAAATGTCTTCAGTTTTGTTTACTTATTAATTTGCCGATACAGCATCTAAATAAGGACTTATCGTCTCAGTTCTTCCTCCCTTCATTTTCCCAAGCTGTCAATGCCTTAATCTTTGTTTTTGATCCTGTGCCTATTTCAAACCCTTCTTACCTCTTACTAGCCTTTTATTTCCTTCTATGGGTATCCCATGTTGACACATGAGGGGGGTAGATCAACGTTTTTTAAAAATAAGATTAATTTAGAAGATGCTCTTATCCAGAGCGATTTACAGGATTGATTAGGGTTAAGTGCATTGCACAAGATAGATCTTTCACCTAGTCGGTTTGGAGATTCGAATCAACAAGCTGTCTGTTACTGGCCCAACGCTCTTAACCGCTAGGCTACCTGCTTCCCTATATCTTCCCCATCTGTCATGCTTCCACCCCCTCTGGCCTTCCTCCTCACCCCAGGGACAGCTGACCCTGGCTGAGGTACAATCCCCTAATTCCCCCCCCACCAACGGTGGTCCCCAGGCCCAAACATTAGTCAGTCTCTATTGCTCGGCATGCTGAGTCAGCGGCTCTCATCACCATCTGATTTCCCCCTTGTACCCCCCCCCGGTTCCAAATGCCCTTATCCCTCACAACTATATGACAATAAGACTTCATTATGAGGATCTCCATAATCATATTCTCTATATTTCTTAGACCTTCTTATATCTCTGTTACTGGAGAGTAAATAAGCTACAACCATGATGTTTTCTGTCTTTCAACTCTGAAGGCTAAGAGGTGCCAGGGTCACTAGGCATTTTTTCTTTCTCTCCTTACCGCCACGCGCGCCTCACCTGTCTGTCAAAAGCAGAAAGGGGACAGGAGCGAGAACGAGTCTTGGATCGTTTGGCGCTCATTTAATATTGCAAGAGGGGAGTGTCATTTCAGCCTGACAGGGCCGGCTGACGTGTCGCCGGGCAGATTGGAGTGACCTGGGAAACACTGGGGATAAATAAATAAACATGCTCTCATTGGACGACAGAGCCATTCAGCCGTGACCTTATCCCGCTGTCTATCGCAATATCCTTGACTAACAGCAGGGTCACTGGAGGCAACTTATGTCAGAATGCCTGATGGAGACCGACAAACACAGCAACGGATCGCTCAGTGTACTGTGCCGGCTTTACCAACAAACCGACTGAACTTTATTGATTTGGCTGAATATGTTGTATGAACACAGCCCGTTGTTGTTACTTATTCAAAAATACAGTCATTAAAAAGCATTGGCGTATTTGTATCCATATGCGTAGCCAGAACAGTGAATAGTGAAATGTCTTAGTTTCTTGACATTATTCCACTTGTTAAATTGACTCTGTCAGGGGACATGCAAAAGCTACAAGCCTTTCCTAATGGCTTCAACACACACTTCCTCCTTGATTCTGTTTTTATTTGAGACAACCTTTTATTCAGACAGATCTGAGTCTGGAAGCCAAATTGTTTGATTCCTACAGATGGTCTAGAAATATACTATTTATTCTTCCACTGAAGTTTCTTGACCATTGTGTTACTGCCTGCTCTCTCTCTCTCTCGCTAAAAGCTGCCTCTCCCTCGACATTCACCATGAAGACTAACTCCATCAGCACGTCCGTACCCACCTCCTACTACCCAGGTAAACTACCTCACCTTTTAACTCTTAACTCCTTCTGCTTCTACTACTGTCTAAAACTGCTGGTGACCTCTTATGACCCCTTGAACTTTGACCTCTTTAACAAATGGCCAATCCCGATCTAGGTGCCTGTGTCTTTGTTTGATAAACGGTTTGCTTGATCTAATGGTGGCCTGCCAAAACAATGTAATGATGCATGTTCTCTTTTTGCCTGCAGTTTTAATTGCTCTATAGCGGTTGCACTTCAGCATACTATTTGGGACAACCATTTTGAGCCAAATTGGTAGATTGATTTGAATTGATCTGTATGTATATTCTAGTCGATGGATAATGCTGGACATGATCTACATTTAACTGAGTTATAACCCCTTATAATGTTAAAAATGAACTATTGATGCTGTTCTTCCATTGGAGGTTTTCTTTGCCTCTTGAGGATAACAAACTGTAACTGCTCTGCTCTAATATTGCTGTCTTACCTGGAGTGGGGAGTGTGTCACCTTACTCACTGCTATATTGTCTCTTCTTTGTTAACACCCTGCTCTGCACTGGTTTTGGGTTGTGGGCAGATCCCTTTGTGCCAACCGCCATCTTGGGTGAGAAAACATTCTTCATTTTTTTCTCCCTACAATACATGCCTTATGCTTATAGACCAACTGAAACAGACAACTCCAAAATAGACTAGGTGCTGTGCATTTGAGGGAAGCAGAGAGAGAGAGCGAGGGAGAGAGATGGAGATAGTGATTTGGATTGGTTTGTTTCCTGATAATGGCTTTCACACATCCATACCTGCCTGCTTTTCTTTCTTTGTCAGACCAGAAGGGTTTGTTTCTTTCTAATCAAGCTGAGGTTGGCTAATTCACTCCATCCCATCCGCATTCCGTGTCGTGCGTGTGACGTCACGTATGTCTATGACCTCTCATATGCATGGCCAGACAATGTGGACTGGATGAGGGGGAGTGGCACAGCAAACCCCCCCAAAAAATAATATCCATACAAACAGACAAAGTAGTTCCCATCGCCATAGCGATGAACATGTAAAGTAGCAAACATTGGAGATCTCTAGGGCAAAGTTAAGGAATGACACATTTGTGTCATTTTGTCAATGTCACTACTGCTTAACCTACCCTAATAAACTCCTTCAGTACAACTGTCAGTTTCAACCCCTTTCATAGAGAGAAAAGTTTCAATATCTTTGTCTTGGTAGGAAGTTTGTACAATAGACAGCCAGGTACAATAGACAACATACAGTGCATTTGGAAAGTATTCAGACCCCTTGACTTTTCCAACATTTTATTACTTTACGCCTTATCCTAAAATGGATTAAATGTTTTTCTGCATCAATCTACACACAATAACCCATAATGTCAAAGCAAAAACAGGTTTTTAGAAAATGTTGCTAATTTATAAAAAATATAAAAAAGAAGTACCTTATTTACATAACTATTCAGACCGTTTGCCATGAGACTCGAAATTGAGCTCAGGTACATCCTGTTTCCATTGATCATCCTTGAGATGTTTCTACAACTTGATTGGAGTCCACCTGTGGTAAATTCAATTGATTGGCCATGATTTGTAAAGGCACACACATGTCTATATAAGAGCAAAAATCAAGCCATGAGGTCGAAGGAATTGTCCGCAGAGCTCCGAGACAGGATTGTGTCGAGGCACAGATCTGGGGAAGCGTACCAAAACATTTATTCAGCTTTAAAGGTCCCCAAGAACGCAGTGGCCTCCATCATTCTTAAATGGAATAAGTTTGGAACCACCAAGACTCTTCCGAGTGCTGTCCGCCTGGCCGAGCTGAGCAATCGGAGGAGAAAGGGCCTTGGTCAGGAAGATGACCAAGAACCCGATGGTCACTCTGTCAGAGCTCCAGAGTTCCTCTGTAGAGATGTGAGAACCTTCCAGAAGGACTCCCATCTCTGCAGTACTCCGCCAATCAGGCCTTTATGGTGAAGTGGCCAGACAGAAGCCACTCCTCAGTAAAAGGCACATGACAACCTGCTTGGAGTTAGCCAAAACGCACCTCTGACTATGAGGAACAAGATTCTCTGGTCTGATGAAACCAAGATTGATCTCTTTTGCCTGACTGCCAAGAGTCACGTCTGGAGAAAACCTTGCGCCATCCCTACGGTGAAGCATGGTGGTGGCAGCATCAGCAGCGGGGACTGGGAGACTAGTCAGGATCGAGGCAAAGATTAAGGGAGCCAAGTACAGAGAGATCCTTGATGAAAACCTGCTCCAGAGCTCTCTGGACCTAAGTCTGGGGCAAGGTTTTCCTTCCATTAGGACAACGACACTAAGCACACAGCCAAGACAACGCAGGAATGGCTTCGGGACAAGTCTCTGAATGTCCCTGAGTGGCCCAGCCAGAGCCCGGACTTGAACCCGATCGAACATCTCTGGAGAGACCGGAAAATAGCTGTGCAGTTACGCTCCCCATCGAACCTCATAGAGCTTGAGAGGATCTGCAGAGAAGAATGGGAGAAACTTACGGAATACAGGTGTGCCAAGCTTGTAGCGTCATACCCAAGAAGACTCTAGGCTGTAATCGCTGCCAAAGTACTGAGTAAAGGGTCTAAATACTTATGTAAATGTGATATTTCAGATGTATATAAAAAAGTGTTGCTTTGTTATTATGTAGATTGATGAGATAAAACCCCAATTGAATCAATTTTAGAATAAGGCTGTAATGTAACAAAATGTGCAAAAAGTGAAGGGGTCTGAATACTTTCCCAATTCACTTTACAAACACCAGATATAGATATTTGACAGAAACATATTAACATACCAGATAATGTACACACTTTAGGCTAGTAGAGATACAGAACACAACAGTGTCTCAAGGAAGAATGGCGTTAGTGATTTTCTAGACGTTTCCTCGGACAAGGGCCCCAGTGTTCACTTTCACCGTTTACACCACCACAGAGGGTTAGCTGGTGGTTCCACTTGTTTTGTAGAGAGGTTTTCAAACGTTATCTGGACTAGTTTTTTACTAGTTAAACTGTTTTGGCTAATGTCAAATTAATATTTTATTCATTCAGAAAACAAAATGTCTTTATCATGTCTTTGTCAGCATTGATTACATTTGAAATTGTCAGTTCTAGGTGATTCCAACCAAATTAACACAATCCTAACTAAAGCATCCCAGATCTAGCTTTCTGTGAGGTGTCCAATTGAACTGAATAGTTGGTTGGGACTGGACTCCCGGAGAGGCAAAAACATGTTGGTGCCTAGAAACAGCTAGAGAAAATTAAAACTGTGCAGGTGCTCATGCCTAAACTTCATATTGTTGCTTATACCCTGTTTCCTTTCTCTTCTTTTCTTCTTCACATTTAACCTGTTATGTCCTCTAATAAAGTGCCCATTAATGGTAAGTTGCCAGTCTGCCCTGTTTTCTCTGGGGTGAGGAAGTGTGTGTGTGTGTGTGTGCGTGCGTCATGCTATGGAAAGGCGCTTGCCTTCCCTTGGGGCCTGCTCTCCCATCTTGTGTTGCTACGCATGCACTTGTGTTAGGGCATCTCACGCCCCCCCCCCCCTTCCCCCTGTGAAGCCATTACCTAGCATGGGGATTTGACTCCACCCGTGGACAGTGTTGCCTCATGCATATGTGGACTATATGACGTTCCACCCACACTCCACAACCCCTACCCCCACTTTGTTTAAACGGGGGTCTCACGCCTCTGACACTTATTTATTTTTTTACGGTTTCCCATAAGACATAGTTACCGAACAGAGTACCCACTTCATTTGATCGTGCACCCACGTCATCCATCCACCGCCGCCATTCCATCATCAACTTCATTTTGCCATTGGTCGATTTTGTGGATAGGAAGTTTGTATTGAGAAGTTAGCCACAAGCTTGCGCTGTGAGAAGTTAGCCACAAGCTTGCGCTGTGAGAAGTTAGCCACAAGCTTGCGCTGTGAGAAGTTAGCCACAAGCTAGCGCTGTGACAAGCTAGCGCTGTGAGAAGTTAGCCACAAGCTAGCGCTGTGACAAGCTAGCGCTGTGAGAAGTTAGCCACAAGCTAGCGCTGTGAGAAGTTAGCCACAAGCTAGCGCTGTGAGAAGTTAGCCACAAGCTAGCGCTGTGAGAAGTTAGCCACAAGCTAGCGCTGTGAGAAGTGAGGGTTATTCTAGCGGCAATAGAAATAAAGCTCTTTTCCCTCATTGTATAATGTAAAAAGATTTATTTTACACCATGTTATCTGTTAAGATACGAGCTCCATTTTGTGTTCACCAAGTTTCAAAACACTGTAATAACTAGTTAAGCACAACGTAGTTTATAAGTAACTCCTGTTCATTTCATGTTTTCTCATTGAATAACTATACTGTGACCCTGTGTTCATCCATTATAATGTCAAGAGTGTTTCCTATTCTATGTCCGTACGGGGTTGTGGGGCACTCCAGTCCTGACCAGTGTATATGTATTTGTGCGTGACCTCGTCACTCCTCTCTGGGTTTCTAGATGAGAACCACACCATGACCAGTGACACCAGTAGTCTGGTCCAGTCCCACAGCCACTCCTATAAGAAGAAGAGGGAGGTGGCAGATGTGCCCCCCTACCAGACGGGTCAGCTCCACCCGGCCATCCGCGTGGCAGACCTGCTCCAGCACATTACCCAGATGAAGTGTGCTGAGGGCTACGGCTTCAAGGAGGAGTACGAGGTGAGAGCCCCAACTGCCTGCAAAATGTAGGGTCCCACCCTCCTCAATCACATGGCAAATCCTCTCACACACACACACGTCCTCACATGTCAAAATGCCCCCTCATATCAAAATGTCCTCACACGCACCCACTAATGTCCTCCCATATCACTTCCCCAGTCTCTGTCTTTGTCCCTGGTTGTCTTTCTTTCTGTTGTTGTCCTGTTTCTTGCTGTATTCCTTGTATTCGTTCTTGTTTATTTGCACCGTACTCTTTTTATTTTGTTTAGATTCATTGTTTGTTAGATGATTTTGTCACTTGATCTCTGCAAATGAACTTCTCACTAGCTATTATTGCACACAAAAAATGCACCGGGTTTTGTGTCCACACACTCCTTCCGTTCCAATGTTTGTCACCACTTTAATTCCTCTCACATAGTGTTTGGTCTCCTGCAGTTTGTTGACTGCACGCCACACTGCTTAGACCTTACTGCCCCATCGACGGCATCCACTTGGCTCCCTAACAATGCTAAACAACCGTCTTGGTGAAAAAAACGTGCCTTCTGAAAAAAAATCCTACAGCACACACATCCGCTAATGGGGATTTCCCAGGCTGAGACTGTGTTAATGGCTCAGACCATTGTGAGTTGCCAGCTCTGCCTAGAGTCTGTTTATGTGAATTATATGGGAACAGCGCTTTTCTCCAGAAGCTTATGACAAAGCTAACGACTGTCACAGCAGTGCCTTATTTCCTCGCCCTTACATAGTGTGTGTGCTTGAATACAATTGTTTGTGTGTGTGTGTGTGTGTGTGTACATACTGTATACACAAGCTACCCCTCTCACCTTCCAACCCATTACAAGGGATTTTTTACATTTTCTACGGAGGGTATTTGCCAGTGGTGTAAATATACTTTAAAGTACTACTTAAGTCGTTTTTGCGGGTGTCTTTACTTTATTTTACTGTTTTATATTTTTGACTACTTTTACTTCACTAGATTCCTAATGACAATAATGTACTTTTTACTCCATTCATTTTCCCTGATCCCTAAAATAACTTGTTCGATTTTGAATGCTTAGCAGGACTGGAAAATGGTGCAATTCATGTACTTATCAAGGGAACATCCCTGGTCATCCCTACTGCCTCTGATCTGGCGTACTCACTAAACACACATGCTACATTTGTAAATGATGTGTGCCTCAGGCTATCTGTAAAAAAAAAAAATGGTGCCGTCTAGTTTGCTTAATATAAGGAATTTTAAATGATTTATACTTTTACTTTTGATACGTAAGTATATTTTAGCAATTGCATTTATTTTGATACCTAAGTACATTTAAAACCAAATACAATCAAGTATTATTATTATTTTACTGGGTGACTTTCACTTTTACTTGAGTCATTTTCTATTAAGGTATCTTTACTTTAGGTACAATTAGGTACTTTTTCCACCACTGGTATTTACCTGAAATAAACTATCCACCAGTCCCCCTCCCATCTTATACTTTCCTTTGCTATACCCACTATTTACACATTAAACAACACAGGAATCAGATCAATAATTCAATCTCCCATGCCCTGGGCTGGCCCTGTGGTTTGGGACTTCCCTGAGGGCTCAATTCATTATGGATATAGATTGATGATTTTTAGGGCTTAGGTAGGCTGCTAGTGTAATAATACAGTATTTGCCAGTCATAAACATACGGAGTGCAGAATAATTGATGCCCCCCCCCCCTCCTCCATCTGAAAGTGCTTCTCTTCACTTCTCTTCACTGCTTTTCTATAGTTTTCAACCTTTCTATTTGTAATGCCGCTACAAGTTAGAGACGGCGAATCATTGTAGTGTCCCCCCCCCCGCCCCCGTTTTGTTCCCTGTTTTCTGCTACCACTGTCTCTTCTCATGTTCTCTCTAAACACAATGAGCCGAGCACTAAACTGATCAATTCTAATCTCTCCCCCCCGATTCCATGCTTCTTGTTATTCCATAACGTTATCTATGGAAAAGATAAACGAGGTAAGCAAGTCCCCTTTTTGGTTTGATTGTAAACTATGTTTTTAGATTGTAGCTTTGTCACAGAAACCCTAGATGCAGCGATCTCACAACCTACACCTCCTGATAATGATTAGAATTCTCTCTACGATACCTGCTGTTGGTTGTCTGTGTCCAAAAATATGCATTTAACAAACCGCAATATACAACAACAACAAAATGTGTCGTCTGAGATTTAATCCCCCTGGTCAATGAGAATCAAAGAGTGGCTTTAGTTGACACTACAGTACAGAGCAGAGGTCCTGACTAATGGAAGTGTTTGTAGACAAAACACACTCCCCATTCATCCCAGACACACAGTAAATGATTCTCCTATAGTTCAGGCCTGTCTGCTTCAAAGGAAAAAAACATATTTGGTTTGTGTTGATGATAATGCAGTCAGACGCCATTTGAATTCTTAAGTCATGAAAGACTTGCTCTCTTGGTATGATATCTCACACCCAAAAAATAACCAACAAGAAAGACTGGCAGAATCTGATCATACTTACCCTGAACAAAAATATAAACGCAACATGCAACAATTTCAGAGTTACAGTTCATATGAGGAAATCAGTCAATGTAAATGAATGCATTAGGGCCTAATCTACGGATTTCAGATGACTGGGAATACCGACATGCATCTGTTGGTCACGGCTACCTTTAAAAATGGCACGACAATGGGCCTCAGGATCTCGTCACGGTATCTCTGTGCATTCAAATTGCCATTGATAAAGTGCAATTGTGTTCATTGTCCGTATCTTATACTTGCTCATACCATAACCCCACCGCCACCATGGGGCACTCTGTTCACAACGTTGACTTCAGCAAACCGCTCGCCCACACTCGCCAAACACGCTGTCTGCCATCTGCCCGGTACAGTTGAAACAGGGATTCATCCAGGAAGAGCTCACTTCTCCAGCTTGCCAGTGGCCATCGAAGGTGAGCGAGCATTTGCCCACTGAAGTTGGTTACGATGCCAAACTGCAGTCAGGTCAAAACCCTGGTGAAGACGACGAGCACACAGATGAGCTTCCCTGAGATGGTTTCTGTCAGTTTGTGCAGAAATTCTTTGGTTGTGTAAACCCACAGTTTCATTAACTTTCCGGGTGGCTGGTAGAACGATCCTGCAGGTAAAGAAACCGGATGTGGAGGTCCTGGGCTGGCGTGGTTACACGTGGTCTGCGGTTGTGAGGCTGGTTTGGACGCCATATTCTCTAAAACTACTTTGGAGGTGGCTTATTACATTCTCTGGCAACCGCTCTGATGGACATTCCTGCAGTCAACTGCACGCTGCCTCAAAACTTGAGACATCTGTGGCGTTGTGTGACGAAACTGCACATTTTAGAGTGGCCTTTTATTGTCCCCAGCACAAGGTGCATCTGTGTAATGACCATGCTGTTTAATCAGCTTCTCGATATGCCACACTTGTCAGGTGGATGGATTATCTTGGCAAAGGAGAAATTCAGATTTACAGGGATGTAAACAAATTTGTAAACAACCTTTGTTTGGATTTGGTCTCGTGAGAGTCGACCATAGATCTCATCTCAGTAGCTCTACTTCCATGAAAATCATCTGTTTAAGGCTTTGAAAATGTTTTTTTTTGTTTTGGAGGGGGGGGGGGGGGGATATGCAGGGCTTTGAATTCATTACTGGCTTTCCACCATCCACCAATCACGTTAAGGGTTACTGGCGGGTGGTGGGAAAACCTGGCCAATGGTAGATTAGTATGATAGTGCCAAGGGGGATAGATGGAGCCTGGAGCTACCTCCTAGCCATTTGACTTGTAATTCCCCCACAGTTTGCTGCTATGTTAGTAATACAATAGTATGTTTTATATTTTGCTAGACCTTTTTTCATTAGTATCCAACTTTTGGGTGATTTAATAGGCTCAGAAAAGCATGTTGCAAACTCTAACATGTCTTAAATAAATGTTGTATTACCCAATTTAGTATTTTCCCTCGAGCCGCACATTTCGTATAGGTCTTGCAAACACAAGAGACATTGTTGCCAAATCTATTATTTTTCAAAGCTGGCAGTCAAATATTACACCTGAACTAGAAAAAATTCTGAAGTAACACAATGAATAGTTGAACACCTGCCAGTGTTGGTGCACTTCACATCACATAATATTTTTGTTGTGTTATCTATATCTTCCCAAACTATTTTGACAGATTCCAGATTTTTTATAGTAATCTTTTTCTCATTGACACCGCTCACCTCTGGAGGAAGGAAAAGGGAGAGAGAGTCTCTCTCTCTATCAATGCTCTCCTCCCCAGGTTCTCTCGCTCGTCAGGGCAGCTCCTTGTCACGTCTTGCACATGAAAAGATAGCTCTCTTGAAAGACACACGGCAGCAATGAATAACAAACCAGCACCACTTTGAAACTCTAAACCTAGAGAGGGAGATGGAGGGAGGAGACTAAGCATCTGCAGTATTGTCAACATGTGTTAAACTGTGTTTAATGCCTCTTTACTGCAGCTAGTTCTGAGACATTCAGAGAGAGAGAGAAAGTGATCTGCATTAAACTACGGCCTTCTCTTCAAAGTGTCCCTTGCGGTTAACAAGACCTGTAAGGCCATGTTTTTCCAACACCCAACCGTGCTTGGTAAAGGTCAGGTGATAAGGCTGGTCTTTTAAGCTCATCTCAAGGTGACGTCGAAATGTGTACTCAAAGGATTGTTTGCATATTAATGCCGGAGACCGTCGACACCAAAGACGTCTTCAGGAAAATACACATTTTATTCCGTCCTTTCTGATTACTCCTTCATCCTCATTTAGTCAAATGGCTGTGTGATATCCATTGATAACTGTTAATAAATGCCATATTGTCACACCTTAGGCATCCCAGTCACCACCTTTCAGAAAATACCAAAAGTTCACCATCATTTGATTTGGAGTGGTGGTGCCTTTTCCTTCATTGTGTATGCCGTGGGGTGGGAGGGGGCAGTGTGAAGAGGCCTTCATTGTCATTGAGGGGAAGAAGCGCGCGGGGGGGGGGGGGGGGGGGGATTTACAGGTAAAAAAACTGCAAGCAATCAAATCTAATCAGATTAATTGTCTGATGGGACTACGAGAGAGCGAGCGCTATTGGAAAGAGCGTGGGATGGGTATGGCTAAATAACAACACCTCGTTATGATCCGTTTATACGTCCTGACACTCTTTGGAGACGTGATTTTGGGGGGAAGTGGATGAGACATTAACTTACATTAACTTAAAGCAGTAGCCCCTAGCCTGGGTAAAGAGCCAATAATCAACAGCACCACTCCTGCAATGACATTTATTTTCATAATTAGTCCTAATTGGGTGTTCCGGTGCAAGATCAGAATTCCCAAAAACTCATACTATTAATAAATCATGAGGTGCTGTGCTCGAGCAGAGTTTTTTGATCAGGCGGGGGTGTGTGTGTTCATTTTCTGGTATGTTTCGGGGACTAGTCTTTCAGAGAGTATGTGGGTACAGTTTGTAAGGAGGACTGGTGTTCTACCTCGGTGAGGTTAGGGAGATTCTGATTGGCTTCAGTGGTGGCCTAATGGGCACCTTCTCTGACATTGCTCCCAGAAGGCCGTTCTCCTGCTTCCTCTCATCTTTAATAATGATGAAGATATATCTCTGTTTTGACTGGAAAGGATCCACGACTGAGCTGTGCTGTCCATTTAAAGAGCTGACCTCCTAACCCTTAGGACCTTTCATGTCCTCCTGTTTAACACTTTCTCTCTCTGTTCCCCCCTCTCTCTCTCTCTCTCTTCTGTTTCTCTCTCTTTCTTTCCTTCCACCCGCAGAGCTTCTTTGAAGGACAGTCTGCACCATGGGACTCTGCCAAGAAAGACGAGAACAGGATGAAGAACCGATACGGAAACATTATTGCATGTGGGTACAAACAATTCTTCCTTTTTTGTCTCGTCAGTCAAATCCCTCAGTTGGATATGAATTCTCGGTGTGGGCCTATTTGTGAACATTATTGTGAAAAATGTCAAGGCTGTATTGTTTGTCCTTTTAGAGCAGCGTATAGTTAGGAACATATGAAATGGTTCTACTGAATGTTAACTATAAGAACTGCGATCGTTCTCTTCCTGAAAATGTCATCCTTAAGCTGTGATTGTCACGACAACTGACATCCTATCAGACATACACACACAGGCAGTACTAATTGCCTTTGCAATTATGAAAATGAGCCCTGACTTGGGAACAATTTCAGTTCTGGGCTTGAGACATTGCCGAGGGTGTCACACACACACACCACCCTCACAGCTATACCAGTCCCCCAACGAGGAGACCGCCCCTGTCATTTCCACGGCAATAAGATTCCGGACACTTCCTGTCTCTGCAAATGAGCAACCGACCAATCACAGTTCTCCACCCGGCGCGGCGGCCAATTAGCTGCAGGGCATGTTGGATGGACTGCCAGTTTTCTGCCGGCTGTAATAATTAAAGTGAATAAATCATTCAGAGTGAGTTAGCGTCTCCTCTGTGAAATGGGAGAGAAAGAGAGAACAGAGGAGATCTCTCCTATTAGTCAAATTGAATAATTTTGACTAATGGATAGACACTTGTTTCACAACAGAGCGCTGTCGTGGTGATTTTGATTAAGTAGAGGCACACTTCACTATGGTTGATTTACCAAAGCTTATTCTCTGCAACTATCTGGTGATTTGGACTCACTGGGTCCAGATCATTCTCTTTGAATCCCAAAACTAAAGAAGAACTGAAACTGAACAGTGCTAGCGTAGTTCACTTCCACACCACCGTTGACTTGTACCCTAATGAATAGGGACTTCAACTTATTAAACCAGGAAAAGGCTTCCTTCTATAGGGCATATGTCAGAGAAAAACACAGTGACCTGGTAGTTGTACCTGCAGGAGTTGATGACCTTAAACTTCATAGTCCCTATCCTCCACAGGGATGGCCTACCAGTGTTTTCCTCTCCGTCTCGTTCGTATGACTAATGGGGCCCTTGTTTCTCTCTCTCTCTCTCTCTCTGTCCTGTCTTCCTCCAGATGATCACTCCCGTGTCCGGCTGCAGGCTATCGAGGGAGAGCAGAGCTCTGACTACATTAATGCAAATTACGTGGATGTAAGTACAACACCAGCCGGGGTTAGACAGAAAGGTCAGCCAGCATGTGTGTGCGCATAGCTCTCAGAAGGAACGAGATGATGGCAAGGCTACTGCCTTTAGACCCCCAATCCTCCTCACTCTCCTCCTCTTCCCCTCAAAATAGGGATATATACAGTGCCTTTGGAAAGTGTTCAGATCCGTTGACTTTTTCGACATTTTGTTAGGTTACAGCCTTATTCTAAAATGGCTATAAAAAAATACAGAGACCTTATTTATATAAGTATTCAGACCCTTTGCTATGAGCTCAGGTGCATCCTGTTTCCATTGATCATCCTTGAGATGTTTCTACCACTTGATTGGAGTCCACCTGTGGAAAATTCAGTTGATTGGACATGATTTGGAAAGGCACACACCGGTCTTTACAATGTCCCACAGTTGACAGTGCATGTCAGAGCAAAAACCAATCCATGAGGTCGAAGGAGTTGTCCGTAGAGCTCCGAGACAGGATTGTGTCGAGGCACAGATCTGGGGAAGGGTGTCAAAAAATGTCTGCAGCATTGAAGGTTCCCAACAACAAGTACGGGAATTGCACCGATAAGACAAGACTGTAACTACCAATTGGATACCACAAAAAAAAGTTTCCAAAAAGCTGTTTTTGCTTTGTCATTATGGGGTATTGTGTGTAGATTGATGAGGGGGAAAAACAATTGATTACATTTTAGAATAAGGCTATAATGTAACAAAATGTGGATAAATTCAAGAGGTCAGAACACTTTCTGATTGCGCTGTATGTCCAGTCTGTAGAATTAGAATACTTGGTCCAACTCTACGGACTGCACACAGTCACGTCCAGCACGTAGGATTGTTGGTTTGCAAAAAGCCCACCCCTTGTTTACCCTCCTGGCTATCACTGTTGACAGAGTACATTTTATTTTCCTCTCCAGTCAACCAGCTGGCACAGTGCAACCCACGCCAACCAACCACCCCATGCATACTTATCATCTCCCTCTTCCTCACCTCCCCCTCTACCTCCTCGCCTCCCCCTCCACCTCCTCGCCTCCCCCTCCACCTCCTCGCCGCCTCCTCTACATCCTCGCCTCCTCCTCCACGCCTCCCCCTCTACCTCCTCACCTCCCCCTCTACCTCCTCGCCTCCTCCTCCACGCCTCCCCCTCTACCTCCTAGCTTCCTCCACGCCTCCCCCTCTACCTCCTAGCTTCCTCCACGCCTCCCCCTCTACCTCCTTGTCTCCCCCTCTACATCCTCACCTCCTCCTCCACACCCCCCCTCTACCTCCTAGTTTCCTCCTCGCCTCCCCCTCTACATCCTCACCTCCTCCTCCACGCCTCCCCCTCTACCTCCTCACCTCCTCCTTTACCTCCTCTCCGCCTACTCCACGCCTCCCCCTCTACCTCCTAGCTTCCTCCACGCCTCCCCCTCTACCTCTTAGCTTCCTCCTCGCCTCCTACTTTACCTCCTCTCCGCCTCCTTCATGCCTCCCCCTCTACCTCCTAGCTTCCTCCATGCCTCCCCCTCTACCTCCTTGTCTCCCCCTCTACATCCTCACCTCCCCCTCTACATCCTAGCTTCCTCCTCGCCTCCCCCTCTACATCCTCACCTCCTCCTCCACACCTTCCCCTCTACCTCCTAGCTTCCTCCTCACCTCCCCCTCTACATCCTCGCCGCCTCCTCCACGCCTCCCCCTCTACCGCCACTCCGAGCTTTGCCTTCATTTGTCATTAGCCATTAGCAACATTAGGGTTAGCTCCCTCCTCTTCAAAGGTAAATGAGTGTAGATTTACAGTGCAGGTGCTCGGAGACTGATAAAGAGATAATTGTGAAAGCAGCTGCTCATTGTCAATAGAGGACTATCCAAGTGTTAAAGCGGAAACATCTTAGTCCTCGCTGTCTTGCTTGGGTGTACCGCCTGTTCTTGTAGTTCTCCAAAACCAGAAGTTATCCAGAGCCATTTTTATTTGCATACGTGATTGTTGTTTGGGTCTGGGAGGTGTGATTACAAGGACATTATGTAGAGTGACATCTGTTACGTTGTTGCTACGTTGTTGTTACGTCTGTTAAGATGCTGTCCCTAGAAACTTAATGGACATTTAGCATTTGAAATAAGGATTTGTCATCCCACCAAATCAATTTCCTAAGAATCAGTCTTTCAGTACTCATTAGAATATAGCATAAATAAATTCTGGGTGTTTGTGTGTCCAGTTGTGTGTCTGTGTCCAGTCCTGTGTGTGTTGTGTTGAATTAGCATTCTGCACATCTAGCCGCTCTGCAGGTTAGCTGATGAAGCTACTTACAGCCTGACCCCCAAGGGACTCGTGGTGAATTAACCATCAGGACTCCTATCAGGACACGGGCCTGAAGACCTGTATATGTACTGTACACCTCCCTCCGCTGAACCTCTCCTCTCCGTTCAGACTCTGTCTGGCTTGCTGCTCCCTCCCGAGTGTTTCTGTAGCCTGGTCCAAGATCTGTTTGTGCTGTCTTGCATGACGACGACCATAGCAGTTGGCTAATTAGCACATATCTGGGACCAGGCTGGGGTTTGTGTGTGGCGCAGTCAGTCAGTGAACTCTGCAGCACTTTAGTGAGTGCTGCTTGTCTCCCAGGCACAGACTCAACAGATCCCAATGAAGTCGAATTTCAGAAGAACGTCGAAACCTTTCTTCCATCATGATGATCACACAATACGTGACCAGTCAATGAACCCCCTTCTCCTAATAGTCTCTCGCTAACTAACTCTATAGTCGATTTTCCTCACCATGTGTGCTCCCACGGTGAGAATTCATCGATAGTGTGTAGAGCAAGAGGATAAACAACTCTTATGCTGGACAAGATATAAAGAAATCATTTAAACAGCGCACCAGAACCCAGAGAGACCGAGCCCAGAGAGGCAGAGAGCCCAACAGAGCCCAGAGAGGCAGAGAGCCCAACAGAGCCCAGAGAGGCAGAGAGCCCAACAGAGCCCAGAGAGGCAGAGAACCCAACAGAGCCCAGAGAGGCAGAGAGCCCAACAGAGCCCAGAGAGGCAGAGAGCCCAACAGAGCCCAGAGAGGCAGAGAGCCCAACAGAGCCCAGAGAGGCAGAGAGCCCAACAGAGCCCAGAGAGGCAGAGAGCCCAACAGAGCCCAGAGAGGCAGAGAGCCCAACAGAGCCCAGAGAGCCCAACAGAGCCCAGAGAGACCGAGCCCAGAGAGACCGAGCCCAGAGAGACCGAGCCCAGAGAGACCGAGCCCAGAGAGACCGAGCCCAGAGAGGCAGAGAGCCCAACAGAGCCCAGAGAGACAGAGAGCCCAACAGAGCCCAGAGAGGCAGAGAGCCCAACAGAGCTCAGAGAGGCAGAGAGCCCAACAGAGCTCAGAGAGGCAGAGAGCCCAACAGAGCCCAGAGAGGCAGAGAGCCCAGAGAGGCAGAGAGCCCAGAGAGCCCAGAGAGGCAGAGAGCCCAGAGAGCCCAGAGAGGCAGAGAGCCCAACAGAGCCCAGAGAGGCAGAGAGCCCAACAGAGCCCAGAGAGGCAGAGAGCCCAACAGAGCCCAGAGAGGCAGAGAGCCCAACAGAGCCCAGAGAGGCAGAGAGCCCAACAGAGCCCAGAGAGGCAGAGAGCCCAACAGAGCCCAGAGAGGCAGAGAGCCCAACAGAGCCCAGAGAGACCGAGCCCAGAGAGACCGAGCCCAGAGAGACCGAGCCCAGAGAGACCGAGCCCAGAGAGGCAGAGAGCCCAACAGAGCCCAGAGAGGCAGAGAGCCCAACAGAGCCCAGAGAGGCAGAGAGCCCAACAGAGCCCAGAGAGGCAGAGAGCCCAACAGAGCCCAGAGAGGCAGAGAGCCCAACAGAGCCCAGAGAGGCAGAGAGCCCAACAGAGCCCAGAGAGGCAGAGAGCCCAACAGAGCCCAGAGAGGCAGAGAGCCCAACAGAGCCCAGAGAGGCAGAGAGCCCAGAGAGGCAGAGAGCCCAGAGAGGCAGAGAGCCCAGAGAGGCAGAGCGCCCAACAGAGCCCAGAGAGGCAGAGCGCCCAACAGAGCCCAGAGGCAGAGCGCCCAACAGAGCCCAGAGAGGCAGAGCGCCCAACAGAGCCCAGAGAGGCAGAGCGCCCAACAGAGCCCAGAGAGGCAGAGAGCCCAACAGAGCCCAGAGAGGCAGAGAGCCCAACAGAGCCCAGAGAGGCAGTGAGCCCAACAGAGCCCAGAGAGCCCAACAGAGCCCAGAGAGCCAAACAGAGCCCAGAGAGCCCAACAGAGCCCAGAGAGACCAACAGAGCCCAGAGAGCCCAACAGAGCCCAGAGAGCCCAACAGAGCCCAGAGAGACCGAGCCCAGAGAGGCAGAGAGCCCAACAGAGCCCAGAGAGGCAGAGAGCCCAACAGAGCCCAGAGAGACAGATAGCCCAACAGAGCCCAGAGAGACAGAGAGCCCAACAGAGCCCAGAGAGACAGAGAGCCCAACAGAGCCCAGAGAGACAGAGAGCCCAACAGAGCCCAGAGAGACAGAGAGCCCAACAGAGCCCAGAGAGACAGAGAGCCCAACAGAGCCCAGAGAGACAGAGCCCAGAGAGGCAGAGAGCCCAACAGAGCCCAGAGAGGCAGAGAGCCCAACAGAGCCCAGAGAGGCAGAGAGCCCAACAGAGCCCAGAGAGGCAGAGAGCCCAACAGAGCCCAGAGAGGCAGAGCGCCCAGAGAGGCAGAGAGCCCAACAGAGCCCAGAGAGGCAGAGCGCCCAACAGAGCCCAGAGAGGCAGAGCGCCCAACAGAGCCCAGAGAGGCAGAGCGCCCAACAGAGCCCAGAGAGGCAGAGCGCCCAACAGAGCCCAGAGAGGCAGAGCGCCCAACAGAGCCCAGAGAGGCAGAGAGCCCAACAGAGCCCAGAGAGGCAGAGAGCCCAACAGAGCCCAGAGAGGCAGAGAGCCCAACAGAGCCCAGAGAGGCAGAGAGCCCAACAGAGCCCAGAGAGGCGGAGAGCCCAACAGAGCCCAGAGAGGCGGAGAGCCCAACAGAGCCCAGAGAGGCGGAGAGCCCAACAGAGCCCAGAGAGGCGGAGAGCCCAACAGAGCCCAGAGAGGCGGAGAGCCCGTCAGAGCCCAGAGAGGCAGAGAGCCCAGCCTATCAGAGTAGAGGGATTAAGTTTTCCCGTTTGATTCAGTCCTTTTATATTCCACGTTGAGAAAGTAAATTACTGTTGCGGTAAATTAAATATGGCAGTGTTAAGAGCTGGACCAGATGAAGACAATGGCTCACACTTTGTGGCGTGTGGGAACGGCTCTTTACGCTTACGTTTAGCTTCCCACTTTGTACGGTAGGCCTTGCTAGAATACAAGATGCTCGACAAATGAAATTTGAAGGGATTCGAGTAATCCCTAGGAGATTGAGTGTATTACGAAGATAAATCACACAATATGCATTGGAAGAATAGTACAACCATGTGTATGTTGGATGTTAATTTGACCACTATCACAACAAAATAATCCTGCAGCAACACAGGATTTGAATGTTTAGTCCATAATGTTGCTTGATCGATGGTTAGACTGTTAGCTGGCCAAGAAATGAGGCTACATGAAAAGTGCAATACTGTTAATATAACTAACTGCGTGTTAGTGTGGGTTTTAAATTAATTTATGTAAATCATGATCCTTATTTACATGTGTGTTCACTAACGTTATATTTGCTGGAAGCCGAATGAACCTTTTCTTTCTAATTGGTTTGAATTATTTATTCATTTAAGATCAGACTGCTGCTTTTGAAATATGTTTTCACTGCAGCAGGTTTTGCTTTTTGACTCAAGTAAACAAATATGCCCATTATCCTGCATTCCTTTGTGTGTTCAAACCTTTTTGACTGACATCTGTGTGCTTAAAGTTTGTTTCTCGCTCTGTCTTTCGGATTTCAGGGCTACCACAGACCAAATCACTACATCTCTACCCAAGGTAAGAACAGCAACACACCATAGGCATTCTCTTGTCTGAATATTTTCAGTATTGTTGTCAGATCTGCGACTCTTCCGTCTGCTGTTCAGACTGACGGCCTCATCGGAAGTGTCAACACGGATATATAGGAGATGTGTAAAAAGCTGTGGGACTCCCCTCTCTTTAACCAACCTCCTCTCCACCTTCCAAGCCGTGTTATGTAGCGTCTTAGAACAATTCATCCGCCGTGTGAGCAGGAGGGGTGGAGAGAGAACGAGGGATGAGAAAGGAAGAGCGCAGTAATAAATAAATGGATTAGGTCATGTGTACTGGCGCATTTGTATGTGTGTGTGCGCATTCATGCACGTGCATGTCTATAGGTGTGTGTTTTATAACTGCGTTAATCCAGCAGGTAGATGCTGGCTGTGTGTAAGAGGACCGCTTTTCCAACAAGCCCCCTGGAGGGGCTCTCTGATTGATAGTTAATTGTTGTGCAGTTCTCAGAGGCCCTGTTTCTTCAGCCGGCCGCGCAAAGGTAATTCCATTCCTTGCTCACTCCGAGTAAAGGCAGCCCATTGAGACATAATAGACTCTGCAGTCTGGTCTAGTTGGCCTGGCATAATGGCCACCCTCCTGGCCGCTCTGAACCCGACCAGCATCTTAAACGGCCTCCACTATGACTTGGTAGTGTTACTCTGTGTACTACATTGTTTCCAGTAATGCAGAGTTAAAGATAAGATCAAAAATCAAATAGAAATGGTGACAGGAGGAATAAATACACAGTGAATAACAAAAAAAATAGAGTAAATCAAATTGGCTGTATACAGGGAGCAGAAAATAACATGTCTGAATACAGGAAGTAGAAAATAACATGTCTGAATACAGGAAGTAGAAAATAACATGTCTGAATACAGCAAGTAGAAAATAACATGTCTGAATACAGGAAGTAGAAAATAACATGGCTATATAGGGAGTAGAAAATAACATGGCTGTATACAGGAAGTAGAAAATAACATGGCTGTATACAGGAAGTAGAAAATAACATGGCTGTATACAGGAAGTAGAAAATAACATGGCTGTATACAGGAAGTAGAAAATAACATGGCTGTATACAGGAAGTAGAAAATAACATGGCTGTATACAGGAAGTAGAAAATAACATGGCTGTATACAGGAAGTAGAAAATAACATGGCTGTATACAGGGAGCAGAAAATAACATGGCTGTATACAGGGAGCAGAAAATAACATGGCTGTATACAGGAAGTAGAAAATAACATGGCTGTATACAGGAAGTAGAACATAACATGGCTGTATACAGGAAGTAGAAAATAACATGGCTGTATACAGGAAGTAGAAAATAACATGGCTGTAAAAAAAGGGAGACAACGTGGAGATAAGGAATAACAAAATATATTTATTAACCACAGTTAACTAAATACAATGGTGTGTGTAGTCAGTAGTGTAAGTGAGTGGTTGAGTGCATTAATGTGATAATGAGCGGTGTTGAAAGGTGCCAACGCAAACAAACAAAAACAGACACAAAAATGCCACGACCGAAATCTATCAGTGTCTGCATGGAGAGAGTCTCCCCAATGAATGGGGAAGAGGTGCATTTATCCTGGGACACACCCGAGCCCAGGTGTTTCCCATTTCGCTGCCGACCCTCCCGGCTCCGCCCACCGACATCCTATTAAGGAAAACAAGTGCAAAGAGACATAATTTGGCAGACAGAGTGGGAGGGTCTTCACACTGTATACAGGGAGCAGAAAATAACATGGCTAAATACAGGGAGTAGAAAATAGCATGTCTGTACTAGGAGAGGGTTGACCTCTGTCCTATTTTAGGAGACTATGCAATACTTACTGTAATTAGTCATTATATACATTGAATAGGAGAGAAAATAATGGAACACACTGGCCTTTTTTTAAAATATATGTTATGTTAGTGTTTGCAACTTTTTAAAAGAGTTACAAAACGGGGAGCGAGAGCTGAAAAACAGTAACTAAGCCGTTGTCCAGTTGAAAGGCTCATATGTGCTGCAGGCCAATCGGACGCTTGGCTGTCCCCGGCATTCATACACTTTGACCGAGCATGGTACCCCGAACAGCTGCATCTTCTACATCCACCTCTTTTGGTCGGTTAGCCTTTTTAATACAATATATTTGATACAATATATTTAATACAATATATTTAATACAATACATTTCACCTTTACTACCAGATCAATATTCCAACACTTTTTCAAATGTTTTAAGTAGACACATACACATTAACTGTGCCCTCACACAACCCCTGGCTGCCTTGCACATTCATCTTTCTAGGGAAGGAAAAGGTGAGAAGTAGCGTTGTCTCTCTTCCTCCTGAAGAATCCCAGCAGTCTGTCTGTCTCTCGTTGTAGCAAGATGAAAAGCATTCCAGTCTCCTCGCGGACAGAGCCTCTCCTCTGATAGCCTGTCCACTCGGGCTGTCTGTGAAGCTTTTGTTGAGCTTTTTCTCCTGCTTCCTTGTCCTATTCCCCCAGTGCACTATGGGAGAAGCTCTTCTCCACATCTAATTGCCTGACTTGACTTCACCCTCTGCTGCGCTAGGCCATTTACTGTATCTGAAAAAGGATGTCACTTTTTCGTCTCCCAGAAGACGACACCAGCCACTCTGCTTCTCTTCTCCGCCGACATTTTCTTTCGCCACACGCTGTTAACGCTGTGTCAACACAGATTACTGTTTTGGTTGGCAAGTGTCTTGCAAGTTCACAAAGTATCTGCATAAGGGGGGGGGGGGGGGGGGGGGGGAATGGGAGAGTACTAGCATAGCGCTCTCTTAGATGAGAAGAGTTGGGAGATCAATCCTCTAGGAATATGCCGAGCACTGGGCATTTATCATATCATCTGCATATCATAACTACTTTCTCAGAGAGAAAAACATGAGGAACTGTAAGACAACCACTGTGCTGATTGAACCACGGTTGAACCACTGATTGAACCACGTTGAACAACTGATTAAACCAGGGTTGATGTCAATTCTGAATTGAGTTGCGAAATGTGTGTATATATATATATATATATATATATATATATATATATATATATATATATTTATTTATTTATTTATTTATATATTTATATTTATTTATTTATATATATTTATATTTATTTATTTATATATATATATATATTTATATTTATTTATATATACATTTATTTATATACAGTCAAACATAAAGATACAAAACTGTATTTTTTTGTGAAGAATCAACAACAAGTGGGACACAATCATGAAGTGGAACGACATTTATTGGATATTTCAAACTTTTTTAACAAATCAAAAACTGAAAAATTGGGCGTGCAAAATTATTCAGCCCCTTTACTTTCAGTGCAGCAAACTCTCTCCAGAAGTTCAGTGAGGATCTCTGAATGATCCAATGTTGACCTAAATGACTAATGATGATAAATACAATCCACCTGTGTGTAATCAAGTCTCCGTATAAATGCACCTGCACTGTGATAGTCTCAGAGGTCCGTTAAAAGCGCAGAGAGCATCATGAAGAACAAGGAACACACCAGGCAGGTCCGAGATACTGTTGTGAAGAAGTTTAAAGCCGGATTTGGATACAAAAAGATTTCCTAAGCTTTAAACATCCCAAGGAGCACTGTGCAAGCGATAATATTGAAAGGGAAGGAGTATCAGACCACTGCAAATCTACCAAGACCTGGCCGTCCCTCTAAACTTTCAGCTCATACAAGGAGAAGACTGATCAGAGATGCAGCCAAGAGGCCCATGATCACTCTGGATGAACTGCAGAGATCTACAGCTGAGGTGGGAGACTCTGTCCATAGGACAACAATCAGTCGTATATTGCACAAATCTGGCCTTTATGGAAGAGTGGCAAGAAGAAAGCCATTTCTTAAAGATATCCATAAGCCACCTGGGAGACACACCAAACATGTGGAAGAAGGTGCTCTGGTCAGATGAAACCAAAATTGAACTTTTTGGCAACAATGCAAAACGTTATGTTTGGCGTAAAAGCAACACAGCTGAACACACCATCCCCACTGTCAAACATGGTGGTGGCAGCATCATGGTTTGGGCCTGCTTTTCTTCAGCAGGGACAGGGAAGATGGTTAAAATTGATGGGAAGATGGATGGAGCCAAATACAGGACCATTCTGGAAGAAAACCTGATGGAGTCTGCAAAAGACCTGAGACTGGGACGGAGATTTGTCTTCCAACAAGACAATGATCCAAAACATAAAGCAAAATCTACAATGGAATGGTTCAAAAATAAACATATCCAGGTGTTAGAATGGCCAAGTCAAAGTCCAGACCTGAATCCAATCGAGAATCTGTGGAAAGAACTGAAAACTGCTGTTCACAAATGTTCTCCATCCAACCTCACTGAGCTCGAGCTGTTTTGCAAGGAGGAATGGGAAAAAATGTCAGTCTCTCGATGTGCAAAACTGATAGAGACATACCCCAAGCGACTTACAGCTGTAATCGCAGCAAAAGGCGGCGCTACAAAGTATTAACTTAAGGGGGCTGAATAATTTTGCACGCCCAATTTTTCAGTTTTTGATTTGTTAAAAAAGTTTGAAATATCCAATAAATGTCGTTCCACTTCATGATTGTGTCCCACTTGTTGTTGATTCTTCACAAAAAAATACAGTTTTATATCTTTATGTTTGAAGCCTGAAATGTGGCAAAAGGTCGCAAAGTTCAAGGGGGCCGAATACTTTCGCAAGGCACTGTATATATATATATACTTATTTATTTTAAATTTTTATTAGCCACACCCTACAGGAAGAATAATTTGTGTTTAATTTGAATGAAAATAAGTAGAATTGAATTCAGTGAAATTCAAATGGATAATTTATTCCATCATTGTGCTCATCAAGTATGGTTACCAATACTATGTTTAACATGTTGAAAAGTTTCATTTTCAAAACTCAAGTCTTCTAAAACTATTTAAAAAATAATTATAGTATTGTATTCGGACTACAATCATTCCTAATTCACCTACAATTAAATATTGAACAACAATGCATATCTACGTGTGCGTTAGATCAAACACTCCAGAATGGAACCTCTTCTCATGACAAAAACACTAACAAAGGACTATTTGACACTGAGTTATAGCCAAGCTAATACTTGAAACGGTATCTGTATTTCTTTAGTAGGAGGTGTCAGATGCTTTTGGCAAAATATTTGTCAAAGGAATAAGACTCATATGTTTCATCTCTTTGAATTGGTTTGAAATTAATTCCAGTTCAAATTGTGCTTCCTGTGGGGTGTAGCCAATTCAAATCGAATTGAATTACATTCAGAAATATCGAATTGAACCCAAACCTGGATTGAACTAAATCTGCCTTAAATATAGTACCTTTATAGTAAAGAAGCAAAAAAAGGAGGCTGGTGATGCTATCAGGAGGAGTAAAGGGGGACAGAGGAGAACAGGGAGTGTATTGGCCTGACACACTAAGCTCTTGTTCCTAGGAGAGATGGTCATGAATACCAGGAGAACATGCGGCCTGGCATCGCTAATGAGAAAAGTGGCTTGCTCGCACTAGAGGCACCCGGCAATGTCACACCAGGAGGATTCTCGAGCGACACAAGTGTTTGGTAATGCGGCTGTTTGTTTGAGCATGAATATGGAACATCTGCAGTGAGCTCTGTGTGTATGTGTGTTTGTGGTTTAGCTGTTGGACGCAGTTTGCCATGGCTGGAGGTACACGCGTCGCAGCTCTCGAACACACACACATAGATTTGCAGGAGCTAATTAGCTCGTCAAGTCTTAAAAAAAAAAAAACATTTGCCAGTTAATTAAAAATAATGTTTATTTGAATTAATTAAATGAGTAATTCTTCCTTGCAGGGATCCTTCATTGCTCGGCACAATCTGAAACACGGCCCACATTAAAGTGTTTAGGAGTTAATTGGGAGTGTGTGCAGACTGCTGTTCCCCTACCTTGTCATTCAGCTTGTGTTGGCGTGTGTGTCTGTGTGTGCAGACTTAGATCCAGGCATTAGTTGATTCCCCTGTCAACAGTGATCAGAATGCACAGGCACACAGCGCCTGTGTTCCGTTTTGATCAGGTTCAACTGGGGAAAAACAAGGTGTTAATCAACCTGTGTACTTTTCATGCTCAGAAAGCAAGCAAGCAATGGACAAATGTAAGGGATGTGATGAGCATTAAATCAGTATGACAATAACCTGGTCTAAGACGTGGGTGATGAGACAGACAAATGAGTTGCAGGTCTGACAACAATACTGACAATACTTGAGTGGGAAAAAACACTTGCGTTGATAACATAGTGCCTTCAGAAGGTATTCACATCCCTTGACTTTTCACACATTTTGATTTTACAGCCTGAGTTTAAAATAGATTAAATTGAGATGTTGTGTCATTGGCCTACACACAATACCCCATAATGTCAAAGTGGAATTATGTTTTTTGAAATTGTTAATAATGAATAAAAAATGAAAAGCTGAAATGTCTTGAGTCAATAAGTATTCAACCCCTTTGTTATGTTAAGCCTAAATAAGTTCAGGAGTAAAAAATGTGCTTAACAAGTCAAAAGTTGCATGGACTCCCTCTGTGTGCAATAAGAGCGTTTAACATGGTTTTTGAATGACTTCCTCATCTCTGTACCCCACACATACAATTATCTGTAAGGTCCCTCAGTCGAGGAGTGAATTTCAAACACAGATTCAGCCACAAAGACCTGGGAGGTTTTCCAATGCCTCAAAAAGATGGGCACCCATTGGTAGATGGGTAAAAAAAATATAAAAATCTTCCATGAGCATGGTGAATTTATTAATTACACTTTGGATGGTGTATCAATGGGACGGAAGGAAACCGCTCAGGGATTTCACCATGAGGCCAATGATGACTATAAAACAGTTAGTTTAATTAGCTGTGATAGGATACATTGTAGTTACTCCACAATACTACCCTAAATGGCAGAGTGACAATAAGGAAGCCTATACAGAATAAAAAAATAAAAGACATAGATCCTGTTTTCAATAAAACACCAAAATATAACTGGAAAAATGTGGCAAAGAAATGAATACAAAGCATTATTTTTTAGGTAAATCCAACACATCACTGAATACCATTCTTCATATTCTCAAGTTATGTTATGGATATGCTTGTCATCGGCAAAGACTAGGGAGGAAAATCCACCTTTCAGCAGGACAATAACCTAAAACATTGCACTTTGTAACACAACAAAATGTGGGAAAGGGGGTTTGAATACTTTCTGAAGGCACTGTAGATAACATTGATAACATTGCTATCAGTATGGTCACAAAGGACTTCATGTACACTCAACCTCTCCCTCCCGTTCTCTTTCTCTCCTCAGGGCCCATGCAGGAGACTGTCTACGACTTCTGGAGGATGGTGTGGCAGGAGAACACGGCAACCATTGTCATGGTGACCAACCTGGTGGAGGTGGGAAGGGTGAGTACCATGAGACCCCAGCCACACACACACACTCAGTACTGGTACATTTTTGTTGATTCAGCCAATAAAGAAATGAAAGAAACCAAATGGCCATATTCCAGCTAGTGGATGACAGAAACCCTGGGCCTGACATTATTCCAGCTAGAGGATTTATTTATTTATTTATTTTTGAATTTTTACCCCTTTTTCTCCCCAATTTCGTGGTATTCAATTATTGTAGTAGCTACTATCTTGTCTCATCGCTACAACTCCCGTACGGGCTCGGGAGAGACGAAGGTTGAAAGTCATGCGTCCTCCGATACACAACCCAACCAGCCGCACTGCTTCTTAACCTTTCTGATCTCCCCATCCCGGATCCGGGATCGTGAATACAGACTCAAGCTCATTACCATAACGCAACGTTAACTATTCATGAAAATCGCAAATGAAATGAAATAAATATGCCATCTCTCAAGCTTAGCCTTTTGTAAACAACACTGTCATCTCAGATTTTCAAAATATGCTTCTCAACCATAGGAAAACAATAATTTGTGTAAAAGTAGCTAGCTAGCGTAGCATTTAGCGTTAGCATTAGCGTTAGCATCCAGCACGCAACATTTCAACAAAAACATAAAAGCCTTCAAATAAAATAATTTACCTTTGAAGAACTTCAGATGTTTTCAATGAGGAGACTCTCAGTTAGATAGCAGATGCTCAGTTTTTCCAAAAAGATTCTTTGTGTATTAGAAATAGCTCCGTTTTGTACATCACATTTGGCTACCAAAAAACCCAGAAAATTCAGTCCTCAAAACGCGAACTTTTTTCCAAATTAACTCCATAATATCGACTGAAAACATGGCAAACGTTGTTTAGAATCAATCCTCAAGGTGTTTTTCACATATCTCTTCGATGATATATCGTTCGTGGAAGCATGGTTTCTCCTCTCAATCAAATGGAAAAATACTTGCACATGGCTTTGCGCACCAGTTTCGACGCAGGACACCAGGCGGACACTTGGAAAATGTAGTCTCTTATGGTCAATCTTCCAACGATATGCCTACAAATACGTCACAATGCTGCCGTCATCTTGGGGAAACGGCAGAAGGGTTAAGCTTATTCCTGTCGCATTCACAGCCATATAAGGAGACATTAGAAAACAGAGCTTCAGAAATTCTGCTCATTTCCTGTTTGACGTATCATCTTGGTTTCGCCTGTAGAATGAGTTCTGGGGCACTTACAGACAAAATCTTTGCAGATTCTGAAACTTCAGAGTGTTTTCTTTCCAAAACTGTCAAGAATATGCATAGTCGAGCATCTTTTCGTGACAAAATATCGCGCTTAAAACGGGAACGTTTTTTATCCAAAAATGAAATAGCGCCCCTAGAGATGCAACCACAGCGCGCATCCAACCTGGAAGCCAGCCGCACCAATGTGTCGGAGGCTACACCGTGCACCTGGCAACCTTGGTTAGCGCGCACTGCACCCGGCCCGCCAAAGGAGTCGCCAGCTAGAGGATTACAGAAGCCTTGGGCCTGACATTATTCCAGCTACAGGATTACAGAAACCCTGGGCCTGACATTATTCCAGCTAGTGGATTACAGAAACCCTGGGCCTGACATTATTCCAGCTAGAGGATTACAGAACCCCTGGGCCTGACATTATTCCAGCTAGAGGATTACAGAAACCCTGGGCCTGACATTATTCCAGCTAGAGGATTACAGAAACCCTGGGCCTGACATTATTCCAGCTAGAGGATTACAGAAACCCTGGGCCTGACATTATTCCAACTAGAGGATTACAGAAACCCTAGGCCTGACATTATTCCATCTAGAGGATTACAGAAACCCTGGGCCTGACATCATTCCAGATAGTGGATTACAGAAACCCTGGGCCTGACATTATTCCAGGTAGAGGATTACAGAAACCCTGGTCCTGACATTATTCCAGCTAGAGGATTACAGAAACCCTGGGCCTGACATTATTCCAGCTAGAGGATTACAGAAACCCTGGGCCTGACATTATTCCAGCTAGAGGATTACAGAAACCCTGGGCCTGACATTATTCCAGCTAGAGGATTACAGAAACCCTGGGCCTGACATTATTCCATCTAGAGGATTACAGAAACCCTGGGCCTGACATCATTCCAACTAATGGATTACAGAAACCCTGGGCCTGACATTATTCCAGCTAGTGGATTACAGAAACCCTGGGCCTGACATTATTCCAGCTAGAGGATTACAGAAACCCTGGGCCTGACATTATTCCAGCTAGAGGATTACAGAAACCCTGGGCCTGACATTCCAGCTAGAGGATTACAGAAACCCTGGGCCTGACATTATTCCAGCTAGTAGATTACAGAAACCCTGGCCCTGACATTATTCCATCTAGAGGATTACAGAAACCCTGGGCCTGACATCATTACAGCTAGTGGATTACAGAAACCCTGGGCCTGACATTATTCCAGCTAGAGGATTACAGAAACCCTGGGCCTGACATTATTCCAGCTAGTAGATTACAGAAACCCTGGGCCTGACATTATTCCAGCTAGAGGATTACAGAAACCCTGGGCCTGACATTATTCCAGCTAGAGGATTACAGAAACCCTGGGCCTGACATTATTCCAGCTAGAGGATTAGAGAAACCCTGGGCCTGATATCATTCCAGCTAGTGGATTACAGAAACCCTGGGCCTGACATTATTCCAGCTAGAGGATTACAGAAACCCTGGGCCTGACATTATTCCAGCTAGAGGATTACAGAAACCCTGGGCCTGACATTATTCCAGCTAGAGGATTACAGAAACCCTGGGCCTGACATTCCAGCTAGAGGATTACAGAAACCCTGGGCCTGACATTATTCCAGCTAGTAGATTACAGAAACCCTGGGCCTGACATTATTCCAGCTAGAGGATTACAGAAACCCTAGGCCTGACATTATTCCATCTAGAGGATTACAGAAACCCTGGGCCTGACATCATTCCAGATAGTGGATTACAAATCAAATCAAATCAAATCAAATCAAATTTTATTTGTCACATACACATGGTTAGCAGATGTTAATGCGAGTGTAGCGAAATGCTTGTGCTTCTAGTTCCGACAATGCAGTAATAACAAGTAATCTAACTAACAATTCCAAAACTACTGTCTTGTACACAGTGTAAGGGGATAAAGAATATGTACATAAGGATATATGAATGAGTGATGGTACAGAGCAGTATAGGCAAGATACAGTAGATGGTATCGGGTACAGTATGTACAAATGAGATGAGTATGTAAACAAAGTGGCATAGTGTAGTATAAAGTGGCTAGTGATACATGTATTACATAAGGATACCGTCGATGATATAGAGTACAGTATATACGTATGCATATGAGATGAATAATGTAGGGTAAGTAACATTTATATAAGGTAGCATTGTTTAAAGTGGCTAGTGATATATTTACATCATTTCCCATCAATTCCCATTATTAAAGTGGCTGGAGTTGAGTCAGTGTCAGTGTGTTGGCAGCAGCCACTCAGTGTTAGTGGTGGCTGTTTAACAGTCTGATGGCCTTGAGATAGAAGCTGTTTTTCAGTCTCTCGGTCCCAGCTTTGATGCACCTGTACTGACCTCGCCTTCTGGATGATAGCGGGGTGAACAGGCAGTGGCTCGGGTGGTTGATGTCCTTGATGATCTTTATGGCCTTCCTGTGACATCGGGTGGTGTAGGTGTCCTGGAGGGCAGGTAGTTTGCCCCCGGTGATGCGTTGTGCAGACCTCACTACCCTCTGGAGAGCCTTACGGTTGAGGGCGGTGCAGTTGCCATACCAGGCGGTGATACAGCCCGCCAGGATGCTCTCGATTGTGCATCTGTAGAAGTTTGTGAGTGCTTTTGGTGACAAGCCGAATTTCTTCAGCCTCCTGAGGTTGAAGAGGCGCTGCTGCGCCTTCTTCACGATGCTGTCTGTGTGAGTGGACCAATTCAGTTTGTCTGTGATGTGTATGCCGAGGAACTTAAAACTTGCTACCCTCTCCACTACTGTTCCATCGATGTGGATAGGGGGGTGTTCCCTCTGCTGTTTCCTGAAGTCCACAATCATCTCCTTAGTTTTGTTGACGTTGAGTGTGAGGTTGTTTTCCTGACACCACACTCCGAGGGCCCTCACCTCCTCCCTGTAGGCCGTCTCATCGTTGTTGGTAATCAAGCCTACCACTGTTGTGTCGTCCGCAAACTTGATGATTGAGTTGGAGGCGTGCGTGGCCACGCAGTCGTGGGTGAACAGGGAGTACAGGAGAGGGCTCAGAACGCAACCTTGTGGGGCCCCAGTGTTGAGGATCAGCGGGGAGGAGATGTTGTTGCCTACCCTCACCACCTGGGGGCGGCCCGTCAGGAAGTCCAGTACCCAGTTGCACAGGGCGGGGTCGAGACCCAGGGTCTCGAGCTTGATGACGAGCTTGGAGGGTACTATGGTGTTGAATGCCGAGCTGTAGTCGATGAACAGCATTCTCACATAGGTATTCCTCTTGTCCAGATGGGTTAGGGCAGTGTGCAGTGTGGTTGAGATTGCATCGTCTGTGGACCTATTTGGGCGGTAAGCAAATTGGAGTGGGTCTAGGGTGTCAGGTAGGGTGGAGGTGATATGGTCCTTGACTAGTCTCTCAAAGCACTTCATGATGACGGATGTGAGTGCTACGGGGCGGTAGTCATTTAGCTCAGTTACCTTAGCTTTCTTGGGAACAGGAACAATGGTGGCCCTCTTGAAGCATGTGGGAACAGCAGACTGGTATAGGGATTGATTGAATATATCCGTAAACACACCGGCCAGCTGGTCTGCGCATGCTCTGAGGGCGCGGCTGGGGATGCCATCTGGGCCTGCAGCCTTGCGAGGGTTAACACGTTTAAATGTCTTACTCACCTCGGCTGCAGTGAAGGAGAGACCGCATGTTTTCGTTGCAGGCCGTGTCAGTGGCACTGTATTGTCCTCAAAGCGGGCAAAAAAGTTATTTAGTCTGCCTGGGAGCAAGACATCCTGGTCCGTGACTGGGCTGGGTTTCTTCCTGTAGTCCGTGATTGACTGTAGACCCTGCCACATGCCTCTTGTGTCTGAGCCGTTGAATTGAGATTCTACTTTGTCTCTGTACTGGCGCTTAGCTTGTTTGATAGCCTTGCGGAGGGAATAGCTGCACTGTTTGTATTCGGTCATGTTACCAGACACCTTGCCCTGATTAAAAGCAGTGGTTCGCGCTTTCAGTTTCACACGAATGCTGCCATCAATCCACGGTTTCTGGTTAGGGAATGTTTTAATCGTTGCTATGGGAACGACATCTTCAACGCACGTTCTAATGAACTCGCACACCGAATCAGCGTATTCGTCAATGTTGTTATCTGACGCAATACGAAACATCTCCCAGTCCACGTGATGGAAGCAGTCTTGGAGTGTGGAGTCAGCTTGGTCGGACCAGCGTTGGACAGACCTCAGCGTGGGAGCCTCTTGTTTTAGTTTCTGTCTGTAGGCAGGGATCAACAAAATGGAGTCGTGGTCAGCTTTTCCGAAAGGGGGGCGGGGCAGGGCCTTATATGCGTCGCGGAAGTTAGAGTAACAATGGTCCAAGGTCTTTCCTCCCCTGGTTGCGCAATCGATATGCTGATAAAATTTGGGGAGTCTTGTTTTCAGATTAGCCTTGTTAAAATCCCCAGCTACAATGAATGCAGCCTCCGGATAAATTGTTTCCAGTTTGCAGAGAGTTAAATAAAGTTCGTTCAGAGCCATCGATGTGTCTGCTTGGGGGGGGATATATACGGCTGTGATTATAATCGAAGAGAATTCTCTTGGTAGATAATGCGGTCTACATTTGATTGTGAGGAATTCTAAATCAGGTGAACAGAAGGATTTGAGTTCCTGTATGTTTCTTTCATCGCACCATGTCACGTTAGTCATAAGGCATACGCCCCCGCCCCTCTTTTTACCAGAAAGATGTTTTTTCCTGTCTGCGCGATGCGTGGAGAAACCTGTTGGCTGCACCGCTTCGGAAAGCGTCTCTCCAGTAAGCCACGTTTCCGTGAAGCAAAGGACGTTACAGTCTCTGATGTCCCTCTGGAATGCTACCCTTGCTCGGATTTCATCAACCTTGTTGTCAAGAGACTGGACATTGGCAAGAAGAATGCTAGGGAGTGGTGCGCGCTGTGCCCGTCTCCGGAGTCTGACCAGAAGACCGCCTCGTTTCCCTCTCTTTCGGAGTCGTTTTTTTGGGTCGCTGCATAGGATCCACTCCGTTGTCCTGTTTGTAAGGCAGAACACAGGATCCGCGTCGCGAAAAACATATTCTTGGTCGTACTGATGGTGAGTTGATGCTGATCTTATATTCAGTAGTTCTTCTCGACTGTATGTAATGAAACCTAAGATGACCTGGGGTACTAATGTAAGAAATAACACGTAAAAAAACAAAAAACTGCATAGTTTCCTAGGAACGCGAAGCGAGGCGGCCATCTCTGTCGGCGCCGGAAGTACAGAAACCCTGGGCCTGACATTATTCCAGGTAGAGGATTACAGAAACCCTGGGCCTGACATTATTCCAGCTAGAGGATTACAGAAACCCTGGGCCTGACATTATTCCAGCTAGAGGATTACAGAAACCCTGGGCCTGACATTCCAGCTAGAGGATTACAGAAACCCTGGGCCTGACATTATTCCAGCTAGTAGATTACAGAAACCCTGGCCCTGACATTATTCCATCTAGAGGATTAGAGAAACCCTGGGCCTGATATCATTCCAGCTAGTGGATTACAGAAACCCTGGGCCTGACATTATTCCAGCTAGAGGATTACAGAAACCCTGGGCCTGACATTATTCCCGCTAGAGGATTACAGAAACCCTGGGCCTGACATTATTCCAGCTAGAGGATTACAGAAACCCTGGGCCTGACATTCCAGCTAGAGGATTACAGAAACCCTGGGCCTGACATCATTCCAGATAGTGGATTACAGAAACCCTGGGCCTGACATTATTCCAGGTAGAGGATTACAGAAACCCTGGGCCTGACATTCCAGCTAGAGGATTACAGAAACCCTGGGCCTGACATTATTCCAGCTAGTAGATTACAGAAACCCTGGCCCTGACATTATTCCATCTAGAGGATTACAGAAACCCTGGGCCTGACATCATTCCAGCTAGTGGATTACAGAAACCCTGGGCCTGACATTATTCCAGCTAGAGGATTACAGAAACCCTGGGCCTGACATTATTCCAGCTAGTAGATTACAGAAACCCTGGGCCTGACATTATTCCAGCTAGAGGATTACAGAAACCCTGGGCCTGACATTATTCCAGCTAGAGGATTACAGAAACCCTGGGCCTGACATTATTCCAGCTAGAGGATTAGAGAAACCCTGGGCCTGATATCATTCCAGCTAGTGGATTACAGAAACCCTGGGCCTGACATTATTCCAGCTAGAGGATTACAGAAACCCTGGGCCTGACATTATTCCAGCTAGAGGATTACAGAAACCCTGGGCCTGACATTATTCCAGCTAGAGGATTACAGAAACCCTGGGCCTGACATTCCAGCTAGAGGATTACAGAAACCCTGGGCCTGACATTATTCCAGCTAGTAGATTACAGAAACCCTGGGCCTGACATTATTCCAGCTAGAGGATTACAGAAACCCTGGGCCTGACATTATTCCAGCTAGAGGATTACAGAAACCCTGGGCCTGACATTATTCCAGCTAGAGGATTACAGAAACCCTGGGCCTGATATCATTCCAGCTAGTGGATTACAGAAACCCTGGGCCTGACATTATTCCAGCTAGAGGATTACAGAAACCCTGGGCCTGACATTATTCCAGCTAGAGGATTACAGAAACCCTGGGCCTGACATTATTCCAGCTAGAGGATTACAGAAACCCTGGGCCTGACATTATTCCAGCTAGAGGATTACAGAAACCCTGGGCCTGATATCATTCCAGCTAGTGGATTACAGAAACCCTGGGCCTGACATTATTCCAGCTAGAGGATTACAGAAACCCTGGGCCTGACATTATTCCAGCTAGAGGATTACAGAAACCCTGGGCCTGACATTATTCCAGCTAGAGGATTACAGAAACCCTGGGCCTGACATTATTCCAGCTAGAGGATTACAGAAACCCTGGGCCTGACATCATTCCAGCTAGAGGATTACAGAAACCCTGGGCCTGACATTATTCCAGCTAGAGGATTACAGAAACCCTGGGCCTGACATTATTCCAGCTAGAGGATTACAGAAACCCTGGGCCTGACATCATTCCAGCTAGAGGATTACAGAAACCCTGGGCCTGACATTATTCCAGCTAGAGGATTACAGAAACCCTGGGCCTGACATTATTCCAGCTAGAGGATTACAGAAACCCTGGGCCTGACATTATTCCAGCTAGAGGATTACAGAAACCCTGGGCCTGACATTATTCCAGCTAGAGGATTACAGAAACCCTGGGCCTGACATTATTCCAGCTAGAGGATTACAGAAACCCTGGGCCTGACATTATTCCAGCTAGAGGATTACAGAAACCCTGGGCCTGACATTATTCCAGCTAGTAGATTACAGAAACCCTGGTCCTGACATTATTCCAGCTAGAGGATTACAGAAACCCTGGGCCTGACATTTTATATCCACTGGAGACTCTAGGCAATGTCCCATGTGGATGCAGACCTTGTTCAATCCTATTAACAATTGTTTAAGCCTTTAGAGGTGTGATCAGAGAGTGATCTGACCTGTTAGTGGAATAATCTCTCTAAAGCGGTCAAACCCATAACACCACACACACACTGACAGAGAGGACATGCTTAACCTGTCTGTGGCTCGTTTAAGATCCCCAACACCCAGTGGCACCATATCGCATCAGCAAAAGAGGATCCGTGATGCACGTCCCCAGAGAGTTAGCCAAGAGGTTGAATCCTCACACCACCTAGCAGAGCCACCACCTGGTGCTATTGTTTTACCCCTCAGCCCTGGCCATCCCATCTCACCCCCTGTTGAGTCTCCATTCTCCAGACCCCTTCAGTGGGCTGACAGCAGGCAGTCTCTTCCACCATAATAATAAAAACCACTCGCTCCACGGCCATCACCATCTGCTAGGCTGCTTCACCGCTGATGAACTCTGGGAAATCCCTTCTCCCAGGCTCCTGTCGCTCGCTTTCATGCCAAGCTGTTTAGTTTTGATTTCCATCCAGACTCTTTTCTGTTTTTACTTCGCGGTATAGGGATGACGGAGAAAGTAACACAACCCCAGATGATGTGTTTGTGACTGGCGCAGGCAGCCACGCACCCGGCGCAGGCAGCCACGCACCCAAAGCAAGCAGCCACGCACCCAAAGCAGGCAGCCACGCACCCAAAACAGGCAGCCACGCACCCAAAGCAGGCAGCCACGCACCCAAAGCAGGCAGCCAGGCACCCAAAGCAGGCAGCCAGGCACCCAAAGCAGGCAGCCAGGCACCCAAAGCAGGCAGCCAGGCACCCAAAGCAGGCAGCCAGGCACCCAAAGCAGGCAGCCAGGCACCCAAAGCAGGCAGCCAGGCACCCAAAGCAGGCAGCCAGGCACCCAAAGCAGGCAGCCAGGCACCCAAAGCAGGCAGCCAGGCACCCAAAGCAGGCAGCCACGCACTCAAAGCAGGCAGCCACCCAAAGCACATCGCATCATAGCCGTCCGACACAGTCAGGGTTTATGGTTAAACAGGCTATTTCAACCAAGACTTAATCTAGACAATGCTCCTCAGAGATTAGCTAGCAGCAGTGTCAGGGAGATCTGAGAGGCTGGAGGATCTGGACTTGAGCTCCATACTGTTTATTTTAATAGTGTCACTGGATACCCAAACCTCATTTCACTGATAATCAGGGCTGAAGCTACAGTCAGCTCCACAGGGATCCCCCACACTTTATTAACCCTGTCATATGGCGGCGAGGTGTCTAGTAAGATACGGATAGATAGCTAATCGTATTACCATGTCATCCTCCCAGTCCTTTAGTGTGAACCTTAAAACATAAATAGACTATGTGACCAAAAATGGTGCTCCGTATTACCCTGTTGAACCTCTCGCATCACAGATCATCTACGTCATCCCACTTCCTCTCAGAACAGTCGCCTGCTACGCCCTGAGGTCCCCACATGCTTACTCAGTGTGGGGCCTCTAAGGAAACTCCTAAGAAAGCCGCTTTATGAAACGTATAAGATCATCTTAAAATGGTCTCCAACGACGTTGAGATTCCTCTCAAAGGCTATACCAGGAAACAGTGTGTAACAGGAGCTGATGAGGGCCTGCGGAAGCATATTCATGCCACCTACTTAAGAAAATGGCTTCCATGACCTGAATGGAGAACTATACAAACTAAATGTAATTTGAGCAGCCCAGTACTGTAGAGACGTGCTATACAATACTACAGTACACCATCATAAACCATGAATTACAATCGATCATGCTTGTTCTCGACTGGTCTACCTGGTTAAATAAAGGTGTTCTCAATTGGTCTACCTGGTTAAATAAAGGTGTTCTCAACTGGTCTACCTGGTTAAATAAAGGTGAAAGAAAAATGCTCAAAACAAACCATTAAAATCGTTTATCTCAATGGTGCTTCCATCGTTCTCTAACAAACAAGTAACTTGCTAATGTGTGAGTGAGAAAAAGTAGGGTGTGTGTGGGGGGGGGCACTCAGTATTATGCTGTATCACTCTCTCCATGATCAACACTGTCACAGAAGACCGAAAGAAAAACATTTCCCAGTGCCACCGCCATTTAAGAAAACAGATATCCTTATCACAGTAACACAGTCCTTTCTGGTCCTCTCCAGAGAAGCAACCAGCGACGATAACTATGGTGGAGCTTCCGGGAAAAAAATATACATTAAAACAATTATATCACCAATTAGAATAATAACCAGTATCAGGGAGGGAGGGAACAGAGGACAGAGACAGATGAAGAGAAGGAGAAATGCAGAGGATAAGGATGATCCAGAGAGTGAGAAGATGAGACTGGTGACAGGTGAGGACGAAGGGAGTGAGGGAGGGAACAGAGTGAGGGAGGAGAGAGAAGGAGAGAGAGAAGATGAGGCTGGTGACAGGAGAGGACGAAGGGAGTGAGGGAGGGAACAGAGGGAGGGAGGGAGAAGGAGAGAGAGAAGATGAGACTGGTGACAGGAGAGGACGAAGGGAGTGAGGGAGGGAACAGAGTGAGGGAGGGAGAAGGAGAGAGAGAATATGAGGCTGGTGACAGGAGAGGACGAAGGGAGTGAGGGAGGGAACAGAGTGAGGGAGGGTGAAGGAGAGAGAGAAGATGAGGCTGGTGACAGGAGAGGACAAAGGGAGTGAGTGAGGGAACAGAGTGATGGATGGAGAAGGAGAGAGAGAGATGAGGCTGGTGACAGAGGAGAGGGCAGAGGGAGTGAGGGAGGGAACAGAGAGAGAGGGAGAAGGAGAGAGAGCGATGAGGCTGGTGACAGAGGAGAGGGCAGAGGGAGTGAGGGAGGGAACAGAGTGAGGGAGGGAGAAGGAGAGAGAGCGATGAGGCTGGTGACAGAGGAGAGGGCAGAGGGAGTGAGGGAGGGAACAGAGTGAGGGAGAAGAGGAGAGAAAAGATGAGGCTGGTGACAGAGGAGAGGACGGAGTGAGGGAGGGAGGGAACAGAGTGAGGGAGGGAGAAGGAGAGAGAGATGAGGCTGGTGACAGAGGAGAGGACAGAGGGAGGGAGAAGGAGAGAGAAGATGAGGCTGGTGACAGAGGACTGAGGGAGTGAGTGAGTGAGAGAGAAGGAGGGATAGTGTCAGAAAAATGAAATGAAAGATCATGACAGTGTATCAATATGAAAAAGAAACAAAGACGAGCTGATCAATGGTGAATTCTGAAGTAACTGTACTACTGTATATAATAGAGACAATAAGACTCTTGCTGTGTAGGATGGGCCAGATAAGTGAGGTGACGCTCTCACAGAATCTGCACTGTGCGACTTCTAGTGTCCCCTTAGAGTTCACAACCTCTTAATGAAGAAAGAGCCCAGTGGTGCAGTATGGGTAATTAGAGCGGGGAAATTGAGCACCTGCCCAAACACAGAGGAGGGCTATCTGCCTGCCGCCATCTGAGAGCACCGTCAAGATGTTACTCATTGGTTGCATCTCAAATGGTACACTTTTCCCTTTGTAGTACACTACTTCTGGCCAGGGCCAAAGTAATGCACTATACAGAGAATATGGTGCCGAAAGTAGGGCACTATACAGGGAATATGCTCTCAAAAGTAGGGCACTTTACAGAGAATATGTTGCCAAAAGTAGGGCACTATACAGAGAATATGGTGCCAAAAGTAGTGCACTATACAGAGAATATGGTGCCAAAAGTAGGGCGCTATACAGGGAATATGGTGCCAAAAGTAGGGCGCTATACAGGGAATATGGTGCCAAAAGTAGGGCACTTTACAGAGAATATGTTGCCAAAAGTAGTGCACTATACAGAGAATATGTTGCCAAAAGTAGTGCACTATACAGAGAATGTGGTGCCAAAAGTAGTGCACTATACAGATAATGTGGTGCCAAAAGTAGGGCACTATACAGAGAATATGGTGCCAAAAGTAGTGCACTATACAGAGAATATGGTGCCAAAAGTAGTGCACTATACAGAGAATATGTTGCCAAAAGTAGGGCACTATACAGAGAATATGCTCTCAAAAGTAGGGCACTATACAGATAATATGGTGCCAAAAGTAGTGCACTATACAGAGAATATGGTGCCAAAAGTAGGGCACTATACAGAGAATATGGTGCCAAAAGTAGTGCACTATACAGAGAATATGGTGCCAAAAGTAGTGCACTATACAGAGAATATGGTGCCAAAAGTAGGGCACTATACAGGGAATATGGTGCCAAAAGTAGGGCGCTATACAGAGAATATGCTGCCAAAAGTAGGGCACTATACAGAGAATATGCTCTCAAAAGTAGGGCACTATACAGAGAATATGGTGCCAAAAGTAGTGCGCTATACAGAGAATATGGTGCCAAAAGTAGTGCGCTATACAGAGAATATGGTGCCAAAAGTAGTGCGCTATACAGAGAATATGGTGCCAAAAGTAGTGCACTATACAGGGAATATGGTGCCAAAAGTAGTGCGCTATACAGCGAATAGGGTGCCGTTTCAGACACACACCACTAGTGGTTGTTCTCTAAAAGCATTGGGACGTCTGTGTTTTGTGTTTTCAACATTAGTATTCTAGGTTTCCCAGGATTCACTGAGAGCATAATTATGTTCTGAAACTTAAAGAAGAAAAGAGTATAAGACCGTTGAGTTGACTCACAACAACAGCATATCAAACAATGTCCACAATAGACATCTTCCTTCAGTAGCATGCACACACTCATCCCAAGAACATCTCAGGCAGGTTTCCACCTTGAAGGAAGTTATTTCAACATGGGCGTGCGTGCTGGAGCGTGTGTGTATTGTGGACAGAGGTTGTTGACAAGCCTCTACTGCGGTCAGGTCATCCCATTACACCCTGTGTCCCCTCAGGTGAAGTGCTGTAAGTACTGGCCTGACGACACTGAAATCTACAGGGACATGAAGGTGACCCTCATCGAGACACAGCTGCTGTCAGAGTACGTCATCAGGACCTTCGCTGTGGAAAAGGTAGGGACACTCCACTTGATCATGATAGTGGAAGTCAATCATTGCGTTGTATTATAGTGTAGTGTTTAGCATGTATTGTGCCTAGGTTTGACAGATCGTCAAGTTGTACCGGGTGTGTCTTACTCCTTGCACCCACCTAGGCAATGCCCAGCTACCAACTCCTTTACTGAGTGTTCCTAGTGGCGTCCTCCGTAATAGGCCCATCTGTCTTTAAGAATGCCTGTCTGTCGGTCTAATCATTTTTAGTGTTTATCATCCTATTGTACTCCAGGCTGCTACCAGGCCTTTCCACTATATTCCCCTGAGCTGTGAATATTTCCCCTGGGGTGTGTGTGTGTGTGTGTGGCGTGCATGCTCAAGGCTCTGACGGGTGTCCGCCCTGCCGTCTGTATTCAGCCTGCTCGCTGTGTGTGTGAATCATCACTGTTCTCCAGCTGTTCTTCTCCTGTTTCAATCCCCCCCCCAGAGACGGGCTTTGTCATCAGTGTCCCTGTCTCCCTGTTCTGCTCAAGAACAAGATCAAAATGCTGCTCAGGAGGAAGGGGGAGAGAGGGAGATAGGAGAGAGATGGGTCTGTTTGGGGAGTGGGTAGACCTCAGCTGCAGTCATCATTGTTAGCCACCCTCGGTGTTCATGCCTGGTGTGTGTCACAACAAGACCTCTCAACAGTTTGTTACTTGTGAATCCAAATGAAGTATTCAACTATGTTTTCTCTTGTCTCTCCAGAGGGGAGCCCATGAGATCCGGGAGATCCGTCAGTTCCACTTCACTGGCTGGCCAGACCACGGGGTACCCTACCACACCACCGGCCTGCTGGGCTTCGTACGCAGGGTGAAGTCGAAGACCCCTGCCAATGCCGGGCCCATGGTGGTACACTGCAGGTCAGACCGACTCACACACTCACTCTGTCTGACTAGCTGTTTGGCTGGTTAAATGGTTGGTTAGCTGGCTGGTTAACTGGTTGGTTGGTTGGCTGGTTAAATGGTTGGTTGGCTGGCTGGTCAACTGGTTGGTTGGCTGGCTGGTTAACTGGTTGGTTAGCTGGCTGGTTAACTGGTTGATTAGCTGGCTGGTTAAATGGTTGGTTGGCTGGTTAACTGGTTGGTTGGCTGGCTGGTTAACTGGTTGGTTGGCTGGCTGGTTAACTGGTTGGTTGGTTGGCTGGTTAACTGGTTGGTTGGCTGGTTGGTTGGCTGGCTGGCTGGTTAACTTGTTGGTTGGCTGGTTAACTGGTTGGTTGGTTGGCTGACTGGTTAAATGGTTGGTTGGTTGGCTGGCTGGTTAACTGGTTGGCTGGTTAACTGGTTGGTTGGTTGGCTGGCTGGTTAACTGGTTAACTGGTTGGTTGGTTGGCTGGCTGGTTAACTGGTTGGTTGGTTGGTTGGCTGGCTGGTTAACTGGTTGGTTGGTTGGCTGGCTGGTTAACTGGTTGGTTTGTTGGCTGGCTGGTTAACTGGTTGGTTGGTTGGCTGGCTGGCTGGTTAACTGGTTGGCTGCTGGCTGGTTAACTGGTTGGCTGGCTGGCTGGTTAACTGGTTGGTTGGCTGGCTGGTTAACTGGTTGGCTGGCTCCCCAGCTGGCTGGATAACTGGTTGGTTGGCTGGCTGGTTAACTGGTTGGCTGGCTCCCCAGTTGGCTGGTTAGCTGGTTGGTTGACTGGCTGGTTAACTGGCTGGTTGGCTGGATAAAGCTGTTTCTCTTTCTGTCTCTTTTGCTCTCCCCTCCATTTGGTATGACTCAGAAAGACATAGCTAATGGATACTAATACAAAGTCAACAGCCACACTAAATAAAGTGGATCTGCTATTGTCCGTCACACCCGTAGCTGTTTGTACTCTCATGCATGTCTTGCCCTGATGTTTTCCATACAAATAGTCCCAGATATTTTGGCAACCAGTGCTTTGCTATAAAGAGTGTTCCCACATGTGCTTTGGTTCTCACGCTGTGTCTGTGTTCTCAGTGCTGGGGCGGGCAGGACTGGCTGTTTCATCGTGATTGACATCATGCTCGACATGGCGGAGAGAGAGGGTGTGGTCGACATCTACAACTGTGTGAGAGAGCTGCGCTCACGAAGAGTTAACATGGTCCAGACAGAGGTAAGAATGACATTGTCCTCGCTTGAACCCAAACACACAGGACCAAAATGGAAGTCTTTTGACTTTTTGTGTATATAATCCTCGGTAGTATTGGTCTGTTTCCTGGTGTCGCATTTTTATGTATTTGAAATTGTTTAAACTTTAGATGCGGTTTAGCAAATGACTTGACCCACATACGCTACTTTTTGTCTTGATATATTTAGAACTATCTTATTACTAGCCACCCATTCTAAAAGTGACTGCAGCTCTTTCAGTGTTGCAGTGATTTCCCTTGCTGTGGTAGCTGACGTGTATAACGTTGAGTCATCAGTGTACATAGACACACAGGCTTTACTCAATGCTGCTGGTAGTCATTAGTAAAAATAGAAATGTATGCAAGTCGGAATTAGTTTTTCATTGTTTGATTTAATTTCCATTATTTTAATATATATAAACTGAAAAATGTATAGCTGCAAAGCTACTACAAGAGTTTTCTTGGAGGACATACAGAATGGTAGAAATGACACAAAAGGCCAGTTCGTGTCTTATCATAATAGTTCACTGTATTTTGGTGACAACCGTATGGCCTGCAAATCCCTTTCACCTTCAACTCCACATCTAAGGACAAGAGGGTGACGTCACCTAACCTGGAAACACTGACCCTCCACTCCCAAGTTGAGACGTTTCTGAAATGTCATATAATAAATGATTTACGTCAAGCCTGGGGCCTTTTCCCCTGAGAAGACGAGCGGGAGAGGGAGACAGGGAAAGAGAGAGTAAGTGTGGAAGTATTGACAGAGGAGAGGTCAATGGGAGTGGTCACTGTGGTGGCGACACAAATTGTGTCCCAAATGACACCCTATGGGCTTTGGGCAGAAGTAGTGCACTACTTAGAGAATAAAGTGCCTTGGGATGCAGCACAGTCTTAGGAAACAACATAAGAGACGGCGTGAGAGACAGACAGGGTGAGAGACAGACAAACAGACAGGGTGAGAGACAGACAGACAGACAGGGTGATAGACAGACAGACAGACAGGGTGAGAGACAGCAGGGTGAGAGACAGACAGACAGACAGACAGGGTGAGAGACAGACAGACAGACAGGGTGAGAGACAGACAGACAGACAGGGTGAGAGACAGACAGACAGACAGGGTGAGAGACAGACAGACAGACAGGGTGAGAGACAGACAGACAGACAGGGTGAGAGACAGACAGACAGACAGGGTGAGAGACAGACAGACAGACAGGGTGAGAGACAGACAGACAGACAGACAGGGTGAGAGACAGACAGACAGACAGACAGACAGGGTGAGAGACAGACAGACAGACAGACAGACAGGGTGAGAGACAGACAGACAGACAGACAGACAGGGTGAGAGACAGACAGACAGACAGACAGACAGACAGGGTGAGAGACAGACAGACAGACAGGGTGAGAGACAGACAGACAGGGTGAGAGACAGACAGACAGGGTGAGAGACAGACAGACAGGGTGAGAGACAGACAGACAGGGTGAGAGACAGACAGACAGGGTGAGAGACAGACAGACAGACAGGGTGAGAGACAGACAGACAGACAGGGTGAGAGACAGACAGACAGACAGGGTGAGAGACAGACAGACAGACAGGGTGAGAGACAGACAGACAGACAGGGTGAGAGAGACAGACAGGGTGAGAGAGACAGACAGGGTGAGAGAGACAGACAGGGTGCCAGACAGACAGGGTGCGAGACAGACAGACAGGGTGCGAGACAGACAGACAGGGTGCGAGAAAGACAGACAGGGTGCGAGACAGACAGACAGATAGACAGGGTGCGAGACAGACAGACAGACAGGGTGCGAGACAGACAGACAGACAGGGTGCGAGACAGACAGACAGACAGACAGGGTGCGAGACAGACAGACAAACAGACAGGGTGCGAGACAGACAGACAGACAGACAGGGTGCGAGACAGACAGACAGACAGACAGACAGGGTGCGAGACAGACAGACAGACAGGGTGCGAGACAGACAGACAGACAGACAGGGTGCGAGACAGACAGACAGACAGACAGGGTGCGAGACAGACAGACAGACAGGGTGCGAGACAGACAGAAAGACAGACAGACAGACAGGGTGCGAGACAGACAGACAGACAGGGTGCGAGACAGACAGACAGACAGGGTGCGAGACAGACAGACAGACAGACAGGGTGCGAGACAGACAGACAGACAGGGTGCGAGACAGACAGACAGACAGGGTGCGAGACAGACAGACAGACAGACAGACAGGGTGAGAGACAGACAGACAGACAGGGTGAGAGACAGACAGACAGACAGACAGGGTGAGAGACAGACAGACAGACAGACAGGGTGAGAGACAGACAGACAGACAGGATGAGAGACAGACAGGGTGCGAGACAGACAGACAGGGTGCGAGACAGACAGACAGGGTGCGAGACAGACAGACAGACAGACGCACGGCGCGAGAGACAGACAGACGCACGGCGCGAGAGAGAGACGCACGGCGCGAGAGAGTGAGACACAAGGGGTGTCTGACAGGGTGAGAGAGAGAGACAGACAGGGTGAGAGAGAGAGACAGGCAGGGTGGGAGACAGACAGACAGGGTGAGACACACAGGGTGAGGGAGACACACACAGGATGAGTGCGAGACAGACAGACAGGGTGCGAGACAGACAGACAGGGTGCGAGACAGACAGACAGGGTGCGAGACAGACAGACAGACAGGGTGCGAGACAGACAGACAGACAGACAGGGTGCGAGACAGACAGACAGACAGACAGGGTGCGAGACAGACAGACAGACAGACAGGGTGCGAGACAGACAGGGTGCGAGACAGACAGACAGGGTGCGAGACAGACAGACAGGGTGCGAGACAGACAGACAGACAGACGCACAGCGTGAGAGAGAGACAGACGCACGGCGCGAGAGAGAGACAGACGCACGGCGCGAGAGAGAGACAGACGCACGGCGCGAGAGAGAGACAGACGCACGGCGCGAGAGAGAGAGAGAGACGCACGGCGCGAGAGAGAGAGACGCACGGCGCGAGAGAGAGAGACGCACGGCGCGAGAGAGAGAGACGCACTGCGTGAGAGAGAGAGAGTGTGCAAATGTGGTAAGATTAGGAAGGTAAGGCAATAAATAGGCCATAGAGGTTGAAATAATTACATACCCACAAATTAGTGGGTATGCCTCTTCGGCTAGCCGGGAGATGGGCCTAGCTCGAGGCTAGCTCAAGGCTAACTGGTGCTTGCTTCGGGACAGAGGCGTTAACCAGCAGTAGCTACTCGGTTGCAGTCATCTGCGATGATCCGGAATCCGGTGATGTGGTGGAGAAAAGAAGTCTGATATGCTTTGGGTTGATATCGCGCTGTGCAAACTGGCAGTTATTGACCTACCTTTTTTAATGTTTTAATTTTTAATTTGACCTTTTATTTAACTAGGCAAGTCAGTTAAGAACAAATTCTTATTTTCAATGACGGCCTAGGAACAGTGGGTTAACTGCCTTGTTCAGGGGCAGAATGACAGATTTGTACCTTGTCAGCTCGGGGATTTGAACTTGCAACCTTCCGGTTACTAAAGCTGGCTGGCGTCTGAACTAAAGGTGAAGACCGCTAGCCGTGGCTAACAGTGACTAGTAGCTGGTTAGCTGGTTAGCTGGCTAGCTCCTGATGGAGGTTCCAGTTATAGCGTATGAAAATAGCAGATCCACATTGGGCGAGACGGGTTGCAGGATTGTATATTTAGATCGGAGGTAGAAAGTGAGATAAAAGATATATACGAAAAAAACGACTAAACCGACTATTTACGTGGGACAAGACGAGCACGCGTCCGACTGCTATGCCATCTTGGATCGACTCGATTCTTCTATTCTACGGAGTCATTTACTTTAAGTTCATATTCTTATATTTTCTTATTTCTTATTGTTGTAAAAAAGGACCGCGCAAGTAAGCATTTCATTGGACAATGTATACCATGCATATTCCGTACATACGACTAATAAAAGTTTAAACATAAACTGGCTTAAGTCAGTCATCACTGTTGTTAGGTCGTCTTTCTGACAGTGTTCACTACCTGCACTTTAATGGCGATGTGAGTCCTTCCTGTTCAGGTGTAGCATGGCTGTCTGTCCCTCACTATATCCTGGGCCCTCCTCTGTCCTACAGGAGCAGTATGTGTTCATCCACGACGCCATCTTGGAGGCGTGTCTGTGCGGGGACACCACCGTCCCAGCCAACCAGCTACGATCAGTCTACTATGACATGAACCGCCTGGACCCCCAGACCAACTCCAGCCAGATCAAAGAGGAGTTCAGGGTATGTGGCTTGGGCCTACGTGTGTGCATTGTTCATCATACGTGGATATGTGGTATATTAGTGGACTTCACTCATGTCCAATTGTGTCTTGGAGTGCTCATATCCCCCCTCCCTCCAGACTCTGAACATGGTGACTCCTACGTTGCGTGTGGAGGACTGCAGCATCGCCCTGCTCCCCAGGAACCACGAGAAGAACCGCTGTATGGACGTCCTCCCGCCAGACCGCTGTCTGCCCTTCCTCATCACCATCGACGGAGAGAGTTCCAACTACATTAACGCTGCCCTCATGGACGTACGTCACACACACACACACACACACACACAGGAGCACACAGACACACACACACACAGGAGCACACAGGAGCACACACACAGGAACACACATACACACACACACAGGAGCACACATACACACACACACAGGAGCACACACACACACACACACACACACACACACACACAGGAACACACACACAGGAACACACACACACACACACACACACACAGGAACACACACACACATACATGAACTTGAGCACACTCGCTCGTAACCTTTTTTAATGACTTGCCATGTCAGTCCGTGTGTAAGTCATTAGATGTAAATGTACTGCTGGAAAAGTTGATACTAAAACTGTTCTTTTTTATCCTTGTGGTGAAATATAATCATGTAGATTGGTCAGTGTTCAGTCAGTATTCTACATATAGGGCAGATTTGCCACACACAGAGTGAAACGTGTCCACACAGAGTGAGACGCACACGCAGAGTGAGACGCACACACACACACACAGAGAGTGAAACGCACGCGCAGAGTGAGACACACACAGAGTGAGTGAGACACACGTGCAGAGTGAGACACACACACACAGAGTGAGTGAGACACACACACACAGAGTGAGTGAGACACACACACACAGAGTGAGTGAGACACACACACACAGAGTGAGTGAGACACACACACAGAGTGAGTGAGACACACACACACAGAGTGAGTGAGACACACACACAGAGTGAGTGAGACACACACACAGAGTGAGTGAGACACACACACAGAGTGAGTGAGACACACACACACACACACAGAGTGAAACGCTCACACACAGAGTGAGACGCACACGCAGAGTGAGACGCACACACACACACAGAGAGTGAAACGCACGCGCAGAGTGAGACACACACACACACAGAGTGAGTGAGACACACGTGCAGAGTGAGACACACGTGCAGAGTGAGACACACGTGCAGAGTGAGACACACGTGCAGAGTGAGACACACACACACAGAGTGAGTGAGACACACACACACAGAGTGAGTGAGACACACACACACAGAGTGAGTGAGACACACACACACAGAGTGAGTGAGACACACACACAGAGTGAGTGAGACACACACACAGAGTGAGTGAGACACACACACAGAGTGAGTGAGACACACACACAGAGTGAGTGAGACACACACACAGAGTGAGTGAGACACACACACAGAGTGAGTGAGACACACACACAGAGTGAGTGAGACACACACACAGAGTGAGTGAGACACACACACAGAGTGAGTGAGACACACACGCAGAGTGAGTGAGACACACACGCAGAGTGAGTGTGAGTGAGACACACGCAGAGTGAGTGTGAGTGAGACACGCACAGGGAGTGTGAGTGAGTGAGACACACACACACAGATTGAGTGAGACACACACGGAGTGAGTGAGTGAGACACACACGGAGTGAGTGAGAGACACACACGGAGTGAGTGAGAGACGCACACGGAGTGAGTGAGAGACACACACGGAGTGAGTGAGAGACACACACGGAGTGAGTGAGAGACGCACACGGAGTGAGTGAGAGACACACACGGAGTGAGTGAGAGACACACACGGAGTGAGTGAGAGACACACACGGAGTGAGTGAGAGACACACACGGAGTGAGTGAGAGACACACGGAGTGAGTGAGAGACACACACGGAGTGAGTGAGAGACACACACAGAGTGAGTGAGAGACACACACAGAGTGAGTGAGAGACACACACAGAGTGAGTGAGAGACACACACGGAGTGAGTGAGAGACACACACGGAGTGAGTGAGAGACACACACGGAGTGAGTGAGAGACACACACGGAGTGAGTGAGAGACACACACGGAGTGAGTGAGAGACACACACGGAGTGAGTGAGAGACACACACAGAGTGAGTGAGAGACACACACAGAGTGAGTGAGAGACACACACAGAGTGAGTGAGAGACACACACAGAGTGAGTGAGAGACACACACAGAGTGAGTGAGAGACACACACAGAGTGAGTGAGAGACACACACAGAGTGAGTGAGAGACACACACAGAGTGAGTGAGAGACACACACAGAGTGAGTGAGAGACACACACAGAGTGAGTGAGAGACACACACAGAGTGAGTGAGAGACACACACAGAGTGAGTGAGAGACACACACAGAGTGAGTGAGAGACACACACAGAGTGAGTGAGAGACACACACAGAGTGAGGTGAGAGACACACACAGAGTGAGGTGAGAGACACACACAGAGTGAGGTGAGAGACACCCACAGAGTGAGGTGAGAGACACCCACAGAGTGAGGTGAGAGACACCCACAGAGTGAGGTGAGAGACACCCACAGAGTGAGGTGAGAGACACACACAGAGTGAGGTGAGAGACACACACAGAGTGAGGTGAGAGACACACACAGAGTGAGGTGAGAGACACACACAGAGTGAGGTGAGAGACACCCACAGAGTGAGGTGAGAGACACCCACAGAGTGAGGTGAGAGACACCCACAGAGTGAGGTGAGAGACACCCACAGAGTGAGGTGAGAGACACCCACAGAGTGAGGTGAGAGACACCCACAGAGTGAGGTGAGAGACACCCACAGAGTGAGGTGAGAGACACCCACAGAGTGAGGTGAGAGACACCCACAGAGTGAGAGAGGGCCAGAGGGAGGAACATAGAGGGGGCCAGAGGGAGGAACATAGAGGGGGCCAGAGGGAGGAACAGAGAGGGGGCCAGAGGGAGGAACAGAGAGGGGGCCAGAGGGAGGAACAGAGAGAGAGAGAGAGAGAGAGAGAGGGGGCCAGAGGGAGGAACAGAGAGAGAGAGAGAGAGAGAGAGAGAGGGGGCCAGAGGGAGGAACAGAGAGAGAGAGAGAGAGAGAGAGAGAGAGAGGGCCAGAGGGAGGAACAGAGAGAGAGAGAGAAGGCCAGAGGGAGGAACATAGAGAGAGAGAGGGCCAGAGGGAGGAACATAGAGAGAGAGAGGGCCAGAGGGAGGAACATAGAGAGAGAGAGGGCCAGAGGGAGGAACATAGAGAGAGAGAGGGCCAGAGGGAGGAACAGAGGGAGATCAGATTTGGTGACTCAGCAGTCTTGGGGCATCCTGTGGTTAAATAGCTGGTGGGTAAATTGCCCATCCATCTCTATAATAATCACCCCACGTTCCTTAGCGAGCCATTTTCCAGCCAAACCTAAACAGTAAGGGGACTGTCAGCATATCATGTTGATGAATGTCTATTGCTTTTTCTCTGTGCTTCCACCAACAATTATGTCCTTATTGAAAATTATTAAAAACAGATGGCTTTGGATTGATTCGTCCCATCGTCATGGAAATAACCTAACCAAAACAATTGCAATGTGTTTTTTTTTGTTGAACACAGCAATATGACTGTTTGGATTGGTTTAATGGAAATAAAGTGTCATCAATTATACTCTTTAGTCATCATAGCAGCAGATATGGATTTGCTATGTGGTAGCAGTGTTGATAGTGGAATTAATTTATAATGCACATAAATATCTGGAACTAATGAACTACGTTTCTTGTTCATGACTCCTTAAGGAACAGACATAGTATCGTGAACTGGAGATCTGACCTCGTTATGACCCCAAGAGTCTGACGACGTGTCCATTATCTCTGGAACGTTTATTTAGAATACTACTATTCTAGTAGACAAAGTAGATGGACTTCCTCCTCCTCTTCCTCCACAGAGCTACAAGCAGCCGTCAGCTTTCATCGTTACCCAGCACCCCTTGCCCAACACGGTCAAAGACTTCTGGAGGCTGGCGCTGGACTACCACTGCACCTCCATAGTGATGCTCAATGACGTAGACCCAGCACAGGTAAGAGAGGCCAGTCAATCATGCCAACATTTACTATACCATCAAACACAGACCTTCCAGATTTGGAGGTCTATAAAAACATATGTTTGTCCTCATGGACTTTATTAAATGATAATGGTTTTGATCAACTACCAAAAGTTCAGGGGCCCTATCCTCCCATAGAAAGGAGAACAGACCAGTGTATGGTCAGATAAACCCATAAAGAAGAGGGGAAGGCGTTTGCCTTAAACTGACTCTGGCCTGGGGCCCTGTCTGTCAAAATGTAGCAGGGATCAAAGAATGGTGTGTAGCAGCTTTTCCTTGTAACACCGCCCCCTTGGCTGACTACAGTAGCCTCTCGTACCCGTTTCTGACTAAATCAAATCAAATCAAATTTCAAATCTAGCCAGGCAAACAGGGTACACTGCTATGGTGGAATGCCCTAGTGTGTGTCATTGTGGATTAGGCTCAATAGAAAGTGTTTCGCTCTTAATACGGAATCCATTTTAGGAAGTCCCTAATAGTCAGTGACATGCTTACTTGTTAGCCTTAGCAATTCTCATTTCTCACCTCAAAGTAGGTGTTCCTCAATCCTCAAACAATGCGACTTCGTCTCTCAGATAGAACGGCTCGGTTGTCATTGCTCAAAGCAAAGGTGTCGATTGTCATCCACTTCTCAGTTTATTCAAATGTCTCATTTTAAATGTGTATGCAATAAGTGTGTGTGTTTGTGTGCAGCTGTGTCCCCAGTACTGGCCGGAGAACGGCGTGCACCGCCACGGGCCCATCCAGGTGGAGTTTGTGTCAGCTGACCTGGAGGAGGACATCATCAGCAGGATATTCCGTGTCTACAACGCTGCACGGGTATGAGACAGAACACACACACACATTCCCTCCCACTCGCACACACACACACAGTCATTGTAACATGTCCATGTCTCTCTGTCCAGCCGCAGGACGGGTACCGCATGGTGCAGCAGTTCCAGTTCCTGGGCTGGCCCATGTACCGGGACACCCCCGTCTCCAAGCGCTCCTTCCTCAAGCTCATCCGCCAGGTGGACAAGTGGCAGGAGGAGTATGACGGGGGAGAGGGACGTACCGTGGTGCACTGTCTGTAAGTATGGTTGCAAAGGGAGGGGGTATTACTGGAAACGTTCTAATCATCTCTGGCCCTCTGTTGCCTTTAACATAACATGGCAAATTATATGAATTCATTCAATAAAATTATTTTACAATAGAATGACAAAGCTGTGAAACCATATCCTGAATATAAACCATTAACTTAGGGAATACCATTGGTGTTTAATATGAGGATGTCAGCATGAAATATATATTTTTAAATTGTTTACACACTTGTATTTCTTTCACTATGTCGATATGTATTTGTCAATGTTTTGCCATTGAACTGGTTGTAGTTGGAAGAGTTGCAGAGTTAATTGAAAACAATGCTGTTGTTGATTAGATGCTTTTTTGCATTAATTAGGCTATTTAGTCACATAAAAAACGATTAGTATAAATAATACAAATAAAAAAAGTTATTCAAGTAAGTTACAATAAAATGCCATAGATTTTCTGTTAATTACCAAATTTACTGAAGATTCCAGTAACTTTTGTAAATGACTGGTAGCGTTGCAGCCCTATCTGTAAGTAGCTACCGGTCATGACTCAGCCTACACCTAGTGGACAGTAGACCTTAAACCTAGCTCTGTACTTCCTGAATCGCTGGAAAGAGAAGGGAATCTTCGGTATTTGATATAACAATCAGATGGGTCATTTTGGTCCAACATGGCCGCCCAAAATGCCACCGGGGTCACAGTAACACTGGACCACTCCGGTGGGACAGTGTGAAATGTCACGGTCATCCTCTAATGGTGATCAATTACACTCTAGCCATCGGGATTGTAGCCCTGCATCTCTTCATCCTGCCTTCTGACAGCCATCTGTAAGGGTGACATACTGAAGACAACACTGTGCTCACACAAACATTGTCTGCCATCATAATGAACCATAATGAACAGAACGCCATTTAAAGGCCCACTTCCTAATAAAAAACAACAAGACAGCAGAAACAACAACAAGACAGCAGCCCTGCTTCTTGTTTTGCTGTAAGGCTCAGGAATAGGGCTGAAATATAGCACATTTTCCCCCAACATCAGACACCCCCTAACTTCGGACGTCTCTAGTGGTTAGAGGATTAAATCGCCTCAAGAGCTCAACATTTAAATGGACTGGAAAATTGCTAATGGATTTCAGGCAAGTAATAATCTTTTTACCGGAAGGCCAGCTTGTGAACTATCTAGTAAACACTTCAGATACAAGGTTGGTGTCTCTTTTTTGAACAAAATTAAAGGAATATATCTTGTAATTGAACAAAATAGTAAGGTGGCCAATAACTGGTATGCCGATAATATGGGACGTATTGTGGGGGGGTAAACCACTTATCAAAAAGCTGATATTAGTATTTCTACTGAAATGTCAAACATGCTAATTGCTAACCCGTTAGCTAACATTTTTATGACACCAAAAATCACAAAACATTGATGGCTTGATCACAAAGACACCGTTGAAGGTAATATATTTCTTAAACGCTGTTGAATATGCCGATAATACAGGATGCTACGCGTGTGTGTGTGTGTATATATATATGTGTGTGTATGTATGTATGTATGTATGTATGTATGTATGTATGTATGTGTATGTATGTATGTATGTATGTATGTGTATATATATATGTATGTATGTGTATACATATACACTGCTCAAAAAAATAAAGGGAACACTAAAATAACACATCCTCGATCTGAATGAATTAAATAATCTTATTAAATACTTTTTTCTTTACATAGTTGAATGTGCTGACAACAAAATCACACAAGAATTATCAATGGAAATCAAAATGTTCAACCCATGGAGGTCTGGATTTGGAGTCACACTCAAAGTTAAAATGGAAAACCACACTACAGGCTGATCCAACGTTGATGTAATGTCCTTAAAACAAATCAAAATGAGGCTCAGTAGTGTGTGTGGCCTCCACATGCCTGTATGACCTCCCTACAACGCCTGGGCATGCTCCTGATGAGGTGGCGGATGGTCTCCTGAGGGATCTCCTCCCAGACCTGGACTAAAGCATCCACCAACTCCTGGACAGTCTGTGGTGCAACGTGGCGTTGGTGGATGGAGCGAGACATGATGTCCCAGATGTGCTCAATTGGATTCAGGTCTGGGAAACGGGCCAGTCCATAGCATCAATGCCTTCCTCTTGCAGGAACTGCTGACACACTCCAGCCACATGAGGTCTTGCATTAGGAGGAACCCAGGGCCAAGCGCACCAGCATGTGGTCTCACAAGGGGTCTGAGGATCTCATCTCGGTACCTAATGGCAGTCAGGCTACCTCTGGCGAGCACATGGGGGGCTGTGCGGCCCCCCAAAGAAATGCCACCCCACACCATGACTGACCCACCGCCAAACCGGTCATGCTGGAGGATGTTGCAGGCAGCAGAACGTTCTCCATGGCGTCTCCAGACTCTGTCACGTCTGTCACATGTGCTCAGTGTGAACCTGCTTTCATCTGTGAAGTGCACAGGGCGCCAGTGGCGAATTCTCTGGCAAATGCCAAACGTCCTGCATGGTGTTGGGCTCTAAGCACAACCCCCACCTGTGGACGTCGGGCCCTCATACCACCCTCACGGAGTCTGTTTCTGACCGTTTGAGCAGACACATGCACATTTTTGGCCTGCTGGAGGTCATTTTGCAGGGCTCTGGTAGTGCTCCTCCTGCTCCTCCTTGCACAAAGGCGGAAGTAGCAGTCCTGCTGCTGGGTTGTTGCCCTCCTACGGCCTCCTCCATGTCTCCTGATGTACTGGCCTGTCTCCTGGTAGTGCCTCCATGCTCTGGACACTACGCTGACAGGCACAGCAAACCTTCTTGCCACAGCTCGCATTGATGTGTCATCCTGGATGAGCTGCACTACCTGAGCCACTTGTGTGGGTTGTAGACTCCGTCTCATGCTACCACTAGAGTGAAAGCACCGCCAGCATTCAAAAGTGACCAAAACATCAGCCAGGAAGCATAGGAACTGAGAAGTGGTCTGTGGTTATCACCTGCAGAACCACTCCTTTATTGGGGGTGTCTTGCTAATTGCCTATAATTTCCACCTGTTGTCTATTCCATTTGCACAACAGCATGTGACATTTATTGTCAATCAGTGTTGCTTCCTAAGTGGACAGTTTGATTTCACAGAAGTGTGATTGACTTGGAGTTACATTGTGTTGTTTAAGTGTTCCCTTTATTTTTTTGAGCAGTGTATATATGTATGTATATATGTATGTATATATATGTGTATATGTATGTATGTGTGTATGTATGTACAGTGCCTTGCGAAAGTATTCGGCCCCCTTGAACTTTGCGACCTTTTGCCACATTTCAGGCTTCAAACATAAAGATATAAAACTGTATTTTTTTGTGAAGAATCAACAACAAGTGGGACACAATCATGAAGTGGAACGACATTTATTGGATATTTCAAACTTTTTTAACAAATCAAAAACTGAAAAATTGGGTGTGCAAAATGATTCAGCCCCCTTAAGTTAATACTTTGTAGCGCCACCTTTTGCTGCGATTACAGCTGTAAGTCGCTTGGGGTATGTCTCTATCAGTTTTGCACATCGAGAGACTGACATTTTTTCCCATTCCTCCTTGCAAAACAGCTCGAGCTCAGTGAGGTTGGATGGAGAGCATTTGTGAACAGCAGTTTTCAGTTCTTTCCATAGATTCTCGATTGGATTCAGGTCTGGACTTTGACTTGGCCATTCTAACACCTGGATATGTTTATTTTTGAACCATTCCATTGTAGATTTTGCTTTATGTTTTGGATCATTGTCTTGTTGGAAGACAAATCTCCATCCCAGTCTCAGGTCTTTTGCAGACTCCATCAGGTTTTCTTCCAGAATGGTCTTGTATTTGGCTCCATCCATCTTCCCATCAGTTTTAACCATCTTCCCTGTCCCTGCTGAAGAAAGGCAGGCCCAAACCATGATGCTGCCACCACCATGTTTGACAGTGGGGATGGTGTGTTCAGCTGTGTTGCTTTTACGCCAAACATAACGTTTTGCATTGTTGCCAAAAAGTTCAATTTTGGTTTCATCTGACCAGAGCACCTTCTTCCACATGTTTTGTGTGTCTCCCAGGTGGCTTGTGGCAAACTTTAAACAACACTTTTTATGGATATCCTTAAGAAATGGCTTTCTTCTTGCCACTCTTCCATAAAGGCCAGATTTGTGCAATATACGACTGATTGTTGTCCTATGGACAGAGTCTCCCACCTCAGCTGTAGATCTCTGCAGTTCATCCAGAGTGATCATGGGCCTCTTGGCTGCATCTTTGATCAGTCTTCTCCTTGTATGAGCTGAAAGTTTAGAGGGACGGCCAGGTCTTGGTAGATTTGCAGTGGTCTGATACTCCTTCCATTTCAATATTATCGCTTGCACAGTGCTCCTTGGGATGTTTAAAGCTTGGGAAATATTTTTGTATCCAAATCCGGCTTTAAACTTCTTCACAACAGTATCTCGGACCTGCCTGGTGTGTTCCTTGTTCTTCATGATGCTCTCTGCGCTTTTAACGGACCTCTGAGACTATCACAGTGCAGGTGCATTTATACGGAGACTTGATTACACACAGGTGGATTGTATTTATCATCATTAGTCATTTAGGTCAACATTGGATCATTCAGAGATCCTCACTGAACTTCTGGAGAGAGTTTGCTGCACTGAAAGTAAAGGGGCTGAATAATTTTGCACGCCCAATTTTTCAGTTTTTGATTTGTTAAAAAAGTTTGAAATATCCAATAAATGTCGTTCCACTTCATGATTGTGTCCCACTTGTTGTTGATTCTTCACAAAAAAATACAGTTTTATATATTTGTTGTTTGAAGCCTGAAATGTGGCAAAAGGTCGGAAAGGTCAAGGGGGCCGAATACTTTCGCAAGGCACTGTATGTATGTATATGTATGTATGTATAAATATGTATGTATGTATGTATGTATATGTATGTATATATATGTATGTGTAGATTTATGTATGTGTGTATGTATATATATATATATATGTATATATATGTGTGTGTATATATATAATACATACATACATACATACATACATACATACATACATACATGCGTAGCATATATATATATATATATATACACACACACACACAGTTGAAGTCAGAAGTTTACATACACATATATATATATATATATATATATACACACACACATACAGTTGAAGTCAGAAGTTTACATACACTTAGGTTGGAGTCATTAAAACTCATTTTTCAACCACTCCACAAATTTCTTGTTAACAAACTATAGTTTTGGCAAGTCTGTTAGGACATCTACTTTGTGCATGACACAAGTCATTTTTCCAAGAATTGTTTAAGGGCAGATTATTTAACTTAAGAATTCTCTGTATCACAATTCCAGTGGGTCAGAAGTTTACATACACTAAGTTGACTTTGCCTTTAAACAGTTTGGAAAATTCCAGAAAATTATGTCATGGCTTTAGAAGATTCTGATAGTCTAAATGACATAATTTCAGTCAATTGGAGGTGTACTTGTGGATGTATTTCAAGGCCTACCTTCAACCTCAGTACCTCTTTGCTTGACATCGTGGGAAAATCAAAAGAAATCAGCCAAGACCTCAGAAAACAAATTGTAGATCTCCACAAGTCTGGTTCATCCTTGGGAGCAATTTCCAAACACCTGAAGGTACAACGTTCATCTGTACAAACAATAGTACGCAAGTATAAACACCATGGGACACGCAGCTGTCATACCGCTCAGGAAGGAGACGCGTTCTGTCTCCTAGAGATGAACGTATTTTGGTACGAAAAGTGCATATCAATCCCAGAACAACAGCAAAGGACCTTATGAAGATGCTGGCGGAAACCGGTACAAAATTATCTATATTCACAGTAAAACGAGTCGTATATCGACATAACCTGAAAGGCCGCTCAGCAAGGAAGAAGCCACTGCTCCAAAACCTCCATAAAAAAAGCCAGTCTACGGTTTGCATCTGCACATGGGGATAAAGATCGTACTTTTTGGACAAATGTCCTCTGATCTGATGAAACAAAAATGGTACTGCTTGGACATGATGACCATCGTTATGTTTGGAGGAAAAAGGGAGAGGCTTGCCAAAGAACACCATCCCAACTGTGAAGCACGGGGGATGGTGTTGTGGGGTTGCTTTGCTGCAGGAGGCACTGGTGAACTTCACAAAATAGTTGACATCATGAAAATGACTCCAAGCATACTTCCAAAGTTGTGGCAAAATGGCTTAAGGACAACAAAGTCAAGGTATTGGAGTGGCCATCACAAAGCCCTGACCCCAATCCTATTGAAAGTTTGTGGGCAGAACTGAAAAAGCATGTGCGAGCAAGGAGGCCTACAAACCTGACTCAGTTACACCAGCTCTGTCAGGAGGAATGGGCCAAAATTCACCCAACTTACTGTGGGAAGCTTGTGGAATGCTACCTGAATCATTTGACCCAAGTTAAACAATGTAAAGGCAATGCTACCAAATACTAATTTAACGTATGTAAACTTCTGACCCACTGGGAATGTGGTGAAAGAAATAAAAGCTGATATAAATCATTTATTGACATTTCACATTCTTAAAATAAAGTTGTGATCCTAACTGACCTAAGACAGGACTTTTTTACTAGGATTAGATGTCAGGAATTGTGAAATTCTGAGTTTCAATATATTTGGCTAAGGTGTATATAAACTTCCGACTTCAACTGTATTTAATTCAAAATGATCAAAAATCTCAATCTATTTCAATTTGACCCATTTAGTCTGGCCCAAGCCAACTTTTTTAACCAGACGAATCAGTGTGATATCACGGTGTGAATTTAAATGTGCAATCCATTCCAGGTTATCTCCACTTATGAAGTAGAAGAAATACAGAGGAGAGGCTGATCTGAATTACAAGAGGGAATCACATCAAATGAGCTTGTGGTTCCCGATGCTGCCCAGATTTAGCTTTTAATGCCCCGGTGGGAGAGGCCTCTGGGTGGGCCTCTGCCTCAGCTCAATCTGCCCTTCCTTATCTTCAGCAACCCCACTTTACTCAGAGAAATGGGGGGGTGAGGAGGGGAGAGATAGAGGAGGGGGAGAGAAGAGGCCCCAGTTGGGTGGGAAATGAGATTGGAAAGTAGAGGGAAGGAGGACGACGACAGGGTGGTTGTTGATGTAGTCTGTGATTGGTGCTCTTTAACAGGTTTACCGGTCCGTTCTGTAAGCCAGAGAGTCCAGGAGAAAAAAACAAAACACCCACATACGTGACTCTTATTGTTAGTCTCCGGAGAGATTCCTATCGCCCGACCAGAGAGTCCGACACACACACACACACACACACACACACATATAGTCACACACAAGATGCAGACACACATACACACACAAGATGCAGCACACACACACACACACACACATATAGTCACACACAGGCGCAGACACACATACACACACAAGATGCAGACATACACTAACCAGAGACAAACAGCCCACACAACACACACGTTCAACAAAGGTCAGAAAGAGAACACTGTCTATCTGCCTGATCTGACGATCTATTACCCTCGTATAGTGTACTATATCGGAAATAGGGTCCAAACATTCCCCAGAATAATGTGTAAGGCCAGAGGAATGTGGAGGTTGACAGAGGTTAACTCCTGAGTTGAGAGAGAAGTAAACAGGTTTTATTCGTAAGGGAGAGTGGGGTAAGTTTAGCCACCCAAGTTGAGCCAAGGCAGTACGCTGAGCCACCCTTGTTTCTAGGAAACCGAACACAAAATGAATCATTTGACCAAATATTTAGGTAGAGGTCATCATTTCATGGAGTCTGTGAAGGAAGAAAAAATGGAAAGCGAGTTAGATCCTAAAAACAGATTTTCACCAGGTCAAATTAGTTTGTGTTAGAGGTTTCATGATGCTTGTATCTAGACCAAAGTAGATCATTTAAAGATTGTTCAGTATGTCAGTTGGGGTCTCTATAAGCTTCAATATGAGGTCCTAAACCGAGCATGAACGTGCATCCTTGTAGATGTGTGGGCTAATATAGTCAAAAGATTTGCCTTGGGTTAAGTTGAGCCAATGGCAAGTTGAAACATTTTCTTCCCAGCTGTAATGCAAGGCAAAGACATCTGACTGGTAAAACCCTGGATCATTGTTATTCTAACTTCTGCGACGCATATAAGGCCCTCCCCTGCCCTCCTTTCGGAAAAGCTGACCACGACTCCTTTTTGTTGCTTCCAGCCTGCAGACCGACTAAAACAAGAAGCTCCCGCGCTCAGGTCTGTTCAACGCTGGTCCGACCAATGTGATTCCACGCTTCAAGACTGCTTCGATCACGTGGATTGGGATATGTTCCGCATTGCGTCCAACAAGAACATTGAAGAATACGCTGATTCGGTTGGCAAGTTCATTAGAAAGTGCATTGGCGATGTTATACCCACAGCAACGATTAAAACATTCCCAAACCAGAAGCCTTGGATTGATGGCAGCATTCGCGCGAAACTGAAAGCGCGAACCACTGCTTTCAACCAGGGCAAGGTGACCGGAAACATGACCCAATACAAACAGTGTAACTATTCCCTCCGCAAGGCAATCAAACAAGCTAAGCGTCAGTGTAGAGACAAAGTAGAGTCGCAATTCAACGGCTCAGACACAAGAGGTATGTGGCAGGGTCTACAGTCAATCACGGATTACAAAAAGAAATCCAGCCCAGTCACGGACCAGGATGTCTTGCTCCCAGGCAGACTAAATAACTTTTTTGCCCGCTTTGAGGACAACACAGTGCCACTCACACGGCCCGCTACCAAAACCTGCGGACTCTCCTTCACTGCAGCCGACGTGAGTAAAACATTTAAACGTGTTAACCCTCGCATCCCCAGCTGCGTCCTCAGAGCATGCGCAGACCAGCTGGCTGGTGTGTTTACAGACATATTCAAGCAATCCTTATCCCAGTCTGCTGTTCCCACATCCTTCGAGGGCCACCATTGTTCCTGTTTCCAAGAAAGCTAAGGTAACTGAGCTAAACGACTACCGCTCCGTAGCACTCACTTCCGTCATCATGAAGTGCTTTGAGAGACTAGGCAAGGACCATATCACCTCCACCCTACCTGACACCCTAGAACCACTCCAATTTGCTTACCACCACAATAGGTCCACAGACGACGCAACCACACTGCACACTGCCCTAACCCATCTGGACAAGAGGAATACCTATTTGAGAATGCTGTTTGTTCATCGACTACAGCTCAGCATTTAACACCATAGTACCCTCCAAACTCGTCATCAAGCTCGACCCCGCCCTGTGCAACTGGGTACTGGACTTCCTGAACGGGCCGCCCCCAGGTGGTGAGTGTAGGTAACATCTCCACCCCGCTGATCCTCAACACTGGGGCCCCACAAGGGTGCATTCTGAGCCCTCTCCTGTACTCTCTGTTCACCCACGACTGCGTGGCCATGCACGCCTCCAACTCAATCATCAAGTTTGCGGACGACACTACAGTGGTAGGCTTGATTACCAACAACGATGAGACGGCCTACAGGGAGGAGGTGAGGGTCCTCGGAGTGTGGTGTCAGGAAAATAACCTCACACTCAACGTCAACAAAACAAAGGAGATGATTGTGGACTTCAGGAAACAGCAGAAGGAGCACCCCCCTATCCACATCGACGGGACAGTAGTGGAGAGGGTAGTAAGTTTTTTAAGTTCCTCGGCTTACACATCACAGACAAACTGAATTGGTCCACCCACACAGACAGCGTTGTGAAGAAGGCGAAGCAGCGCCTCTTCAACCTCAGGAGGCTGAAGAAATTTGTCTTGTCACCAAAAGCACTCACAAACTTCTACAGATGCACAATCGAGAGCATGCTGTCGGGCTGTATCACCGCCTGGTACGGCAACTGCTCCGCCCACAACCGTAAGGCTCTCCAGAGTGTAGTGAGGTCTGCACAACGCATCACCGGGGGCAAACTACCTGCCCTCCAGGACACCTACACCACCCGATGTCACAGGAAGGCCATAAAGATCATCAAGGACAACAACCACCCGAGCCACTGCCTGTTCACCCCGCTATCATCCAGAAGGCGAGGTCAGTACAGGTGCATCAAAGCAGGAACCGAGAGACTGAAAAACAGCTTCTATCTCAAGGCCATCAGACTGTTAAACAGCCACCACTAACATTGAGTGGCTGCTGCCAACATACTGACTCAATAATGGAAATTGATGTAAAAAATGTATCACTAGCCATTTTCAAAGAATGCCACTTAATATAATGTTTACATACCCTACATTACTCATCTCATATGTATATACTGTACTCGATACCATCTACTGCATCTTGCCTATGCCGTTCTGTACCATCACTCATTCATATATCTTTATGTACATATTCTTTATCCCTTTACACTTGTGTTTATAAGGTAGTTGTTCTGAAATTGTTAGGTTAGATTACTTGTTGGTTATTACTGCATTGTCGGAACTAGAAGCACAAGCATTTCGCAACACTCGCATTAATATCTGCTAACCATGTGTATATGACAAATAAAATTTGATTTGATTTTATCGCTGGGATTTGAGGTAACAGCAGGGCCTATATTAAGTGTTAAATGGGTACAAATTATTTTTTAGGTTTTGAAAGGATTTTGGCAGTCAGATGTCTCTGAATCCAGTATGAAGGAAGTTAGACGTAGTTTTGTGAGCCCATGCTAACTAGCGTTAGCGCAACAACTGGAAGTCTATGGTATCTACTAGCATACTAGCAGTTACCATAGACTTCCAATCATTGCGCTAACGCTAGTTAGCAACTTCCTTCAAACAGCACGCAGAGACATACAATTTTATTTACAAGTTTATTTGACTCTGGGGCAGTAGATGGATGGCTTGGTTGCCAAAATCCTGAAATATCCATTTAAGACTGTTTTAAAAGATACTTAAAATGACGAAAACAAAACAGCGATTAGGTTTTGTTGAATTGTATTTGGGAAATAATAAGTTAAACCATTCAGTATAGACATTTGTAGGTTGCTTAACTTGCCCTGTCCCTCAGCTCAACTTACTCCATACCCGGGGGGTTAAGTTGTGCTGAGACCACTTTTTTTGGACAAGCTATGTTTTGAAAACTGTGATGTCTAAATTAATTGTGACTATTCCCAGTGATACACAACATCCTAAAATACAATATATGTAGTTGTCTTTGTCAGAAAGAATACTATATTTCCCTTGACAGAGTGATGCTGAATGTAAAACATGGCTCAACTTACCCTACTCTCTCATACACTGAACTCAAACTGCTTCCACTTGTGACACTTTGGGGACTCTCCTTTTGCAACTCTTAAAAAGCTCTTTGTCTTTTCAGACAGTAAAGTTGACCATCTGGAGTGTTTCTGAGGAAGAGCACTAACTACTTAGCGAGCCAGCTGTATGTTCCACACAGGGGTGGAAATAGAATGAATTTCTTCCCAGTACGGGACCTAAAACATTTGACGGGCCTAATCATAGAATTACATATATATATTACATAATTACATATTCAATAGGATCTCTGTGGTTCTAGTCATAAAGATTATTCATTTAACTATTACCTTGTTTTATTGTTGCATAAACACAACCTGTCATGTGTTCATCTGATTTGTCAATCAATCACTTCAAAGGTCTCCTTTACTAGGCTGCCCGTCCACTCTCAACATATTACCAGCCTCAGAACAGTGGTGAATGGAAAGAGACGTTACACAAAACACTAAAGTCTAATGACATTTGGTGATTGTCATTAGGCCAGAATGTATGCATCCACTGCTGTCCTCATTGCGTCTCTGTGTCGGCCACTCATCTCTGCCTTGGCAAAATGTCAGTGTTCTTGTCAAACCGCATTGCATTTTGGAGTGTAGGCTATAGCACCAGTTTTCAAGTCCATTCGCTCATTTTCCGTGCCTCCGACATGCGGTAATAATAAAAAGTGGTGTAATAGCTTACAGTTTTCTTGACATTTTGTTTTAATTATTGTGATGGGCTTCCTGTTTTACTGGTACCATCTTACTTTCACCCCACACATACTTGAGTATCAGTGGGTGGCCTGGCCACCTCTTGTAGTGGTGGAATGGCAGTATGGTGGCGCCATCTAGAGGGCAAAATCCAAAACAACAAGCACAGAAAGAGATTGGGAAGTTTAGACAAGCTTTATGTCAAACATGTCATGAACCTGTCACCATACAACACTAATAATGGTATTCATTCATTAAGCTTACATTTGGTCCAGGTAACACATTACTTAAAGCCTGTGTAATGTTTAAAAAAATTGGACAAATGATACTTAATTTGGGGGTGGAAATGTTTTGCAAATCTGACAGGTTTTTATGGACTTATTATACAAATATTATGACTAGGTCTATGATCCAACCCTGTCTCTCTCTCTCTCTCTCTCTCTCTTTCTCTCTTCTCTTTCTTTCTTTCTTTCTTTCTTTCTTTCTTTCTTTCTTTCTTTCTTTCTTTCTTTCTTTCTTTCTTTCTTTCTTCCTTCTCAGGAATGGTGGAGGACGTAGCGGGACATTCGGTGCGATTAGCATCGTGTGTGAAATGCTCCGGCATCAGCGTTCAGTCGATGTGTTCCACGCGGTCAAAACACTGAGGAACAACAAACCCAACATGGTCGACTTACTGGTAAGAATCAGTGCTGATCTAGGATCAGTTCTCGCTTTTAGATCATAAGGAATAACATGAGATGGAAGGGGAGGGGCTGATCCTAGATCAGCACTCTTACTCTGAGATGATTTATGAATACAGACCCTAACCCTTATAGTGGTTTACTGGTCATCACTACAAATTCTGCAGTTACAACATGCTAATGGGTTCTTATGGGACAAGTTGTGCTGTTAAAGTCAGTTGAATTGAAAATTGCTGTTGACATTTTGAATAAGGAGAAAATATCACTGTGATTGTGAATCGCACAGCCATTATAATGCAGTAATGAAAGTCAATTCAGCCATGTCTGGTCCAGTCACTGTCACTGATGTTCTCTTCTTCCCATCTTTCACAGGATCAATACAAGTTCTGCTATGAGGTGGCACTGGAGTACTTGAATTCTGGTTAGCTGTGCTGAAAGCTGCTCCCCTCATCTGTCCTACCCCCTTCAAGCCCCCTTCAAGCCCCCGCACCACAGCCCTCACAGCTTCCCTTGACACGGTCTCTTAAACCCGAGTGAATGTTGGTTACTGGAGGACAGAAATGAAGTGCTGTGTTCCGCTGGGCACGGGACAGGGTCGTGCCATCGCACTGCTATGGGACAGGGTCGTGCCATCGCACCGCTACGTGACAGGGTCGTGACATCGCACCGCTACGGGACAGGGTCGTGCCATCGCACCACTACGGGACAGGGTCGTGCCATCGCACCGATACGGATTTAAGAAGAGGGGAGAGAGGGTTCCCCCATTCTACTCTGAAATGGCTACGTTGACCCTGAACTTGATGAACTTTCCCCCTGCCATCTCTCATCCCTGCCCCCCCAACCCCTCTCCTCTCTACTAGTCAGTGTTACTGCCCCCCCAACCCCTCTCCTCTCCTCTCCTCTAGTCAGTGTTACTGTAACCCCCCCCTCTCCTCTCCTCTCGTCAGTGTTACTGTAACCCCCCCCTTCCTCTCTACTAGTCAGTGTTACTGTAACCCCCCCCCTCTCCTCTCCTCAGTGTTACTGTAACCTCCGCCTCTCCTCTCTACTAGTCAGTGTTACTGTAACCCCCCCTCTCTCTCCTCTCCTCTCTACTAGTCAGTGTTACTGTAACCCCCCCCCCCCTCTCCACTCCTCTCTACTAGTCAGTGTTACTGTAACCTCCCCCCTCTCCTCTCCTCTCTACTAGGCAGTGTTACTGTAACCCCCCCCTCTCCTCTCCTCTCTACTAGTCAGTGTTAGTGTAACCCCCCCCTCTCTCTCTCTCTCCTCTCTACTAGACAGCACTACTGTATTTACCCTCACCGCCCCTCACTCAGAACAGTGCCTGAACAGGAGTTCACACTGATGTATTATATTGCCCATATGTCACCATCTCCCAACCCTCTCTATTGTTTCAACAAAAAAAGCTCTCCTCTTGCCAGTGACTCCTGTTTATTGCTTTTTTAATGCTCATCTGATGATCGATGTGATTTCTGTTTCTCTGGGTAAATGCGACATAAGCGTAATGATGATATGTTGGTTTTTAATCCACGTTTTTCATTTCCGTTGATATACAGTGGGGCAAAAAAGTATTTAGTCAGCCACCAATTGTGCAAAGTTCTCCCACTTAAAAAGATGAGAGGCCTGTAATTTTCATCATAGGTACACTTCAACTATGACAGGCAAAATTAGATTTTTTTTCTCCAGAAAATCCCATTGTAGGATTTGTTATGAATTTATTTACAAATTATGGTAGAAAATAAGTGTTTGGTCAATAACAAAAGTTTCTCTCAATACTTTGTTATATACCCTTTGTTGGCAATGACAGAGGTCAAACGTTTTCTGTAAGTCTTCACAAGGTTTTCATACACTGTTGCTGGTATTTTGGCCCATTCCTCCATACAGATCTCCTCTAGAGCAGTGACGTTTTGGGGCTGTTGCTGGGCAACACGGACTTTCAACTCCCTCCAAAGATTTTCTATGGGGTTGAGATCTGGAGACTGGCTAAGCCACTCCAGGACCTTGAAATGCTTCTTACGAAGCCACTCCTTCGTTGCCCGGGCGGTGTGTTTGGGATCATTGTCATGCTGAAAGACCCAGCCACGTTTCATCTTCAATGCCCTTGCTGATTTTCACTGAAAATCTCACGATACATGGACCCATTCACTCTTTCCTTTACATGGATCAGTCGTCCTGGTCCCTTTGCAGAAAAACAGCCCCAAAGCATGATGTTTCCACCCCCATGCTTCACAGTAGGTATGGTGTTCTTTGGATGCAACTCGGCATTCTTTGTCCTCCAAACACGACGAGTTGAGTTTTTACCAAAAAGTTATATTTTGGTTTCATCTGACCATATGACATTCTCCCAATCTTCTTCTGGATCATCCAAATGCTCTCTAGCAAACTTCAGACGGGCCTGGACATGTACTGGCTTAAGCAGGGGGACACGTCTGGCACTGCATGATTTGAGTCCCTAGCAGCGTAGTGTGTTACTGATGGTAGGCTTTGTTACTTTGGTCCCAGCTCTCTGCAGGTCATTCACTAGGTCCCCCCGTGTGGTTCTGGGATTTTTGCTCACCGTTCTTGTGATCATTTTGACCCCACGGGGTGAGAACTTGTGTGGAGCCCCAGATCAAGGGAGATTATCAGTGGTCTTGTATGTCTTCCATTTCCTAATAATTGCTCCCACAGTTGATTTATTCAAACCAAGCTGCTTACCTATTGCAGATTCAGTCTTCCCAGCCTGGTGCAGGTCTACAATTTTGTTTCTGGTGTCCTTTGACAGCTCTTTGGTCTTGGCCATAGTGGAGTTTGGAGTGTGACTGTTTGAGGTTGTGGACAGGTGTCTTTTATACTGATAACAAGTTCAAACAGGTGCCATTAATACAGCTAACGAGTGGAGGACAGAGGAGCCTCTTAAAGAAGAAGTTACAGGTCTGTGAGAGCCAGAAATCTTGCTTGTTTGTAGGTGACCAAATACTTATTTTCCACCATAATTTGCAAATAAATTCATAAAAAATCCTACAATGTGATTTTCTGGATTTTTTTCTTCTCATTTTGTCTGTCATAGTTGAAGTGTACCCATGATGAAAATAACAGGCCTCGCTCATCTTTTTAAGTGGGAGAACTTGCACAATTGGTGGCTGACTAAATACTTTTTTTGCCCCACTGTATATATATTTTTTACAATGTTTGTTAATAGGGTGAAGCGGTTTGACATGTATAGCTAAAGTTGAACCGGCATTAAGAAAGAAAGTGAAATCTTAAATGTTTGTGCTGCCATCGCTTTGGTTGCTATTAGTATCGTTGTGCTGGCAGGAGGAAAAAAAGCTGTCCTGTAAACGTCCACACCAAGCTTTTCGTCAGGTCAACAGATCCAAAGCTTAATTCATTGCGGTCATTATTGTTAATATTGTAAATATTTTAAGTTGGACAGACTATTTATTCATTGAGCGTTTTTGTGAAGCACATTGAGTGACAATCATGTTTTTTTGGGGTAATATTTTTTTGGGGACTTTTTTTTGCATAATGTTGACCAGATGTATTGTAAGCCTTGTATTTATCTTGTATGGAAGAAAAAAAACTACTCAAACTTACAAATACATACATATCTATTGATATGTGTTTTTTGTGTGTTGTGCAGATTTTATTCTCATCCATTTTTAGCTAGCAGTGGCTAAAGTTTGAAGTGGCTGTTTAAAGAAATCTGATCCATGGATTATAGTTCTCCTGGCTCATAGACTACTTTCAGAAATCTGATCCATGGATTACAGTTTCTCCTGGCTCATAGACTACTTTCAGAAATATGAGCCATGGATTACAGTTTCTCCTGGCTCATAGACTACTTTCAGAAATCTGATCCATGGATTACAGTTTCTCCTGGCTCATAGATTACTTTCAGAAATATGAGCCATGGATTACAGTTTCTCCTGGCTCATAAACTACTTTCAGAAATATGATCCATGGATTACAGTTTCTCCTGGCTCATAGACTACTTTCAGAAATCTGATCCATATCCTTTGATCCATATCTGAAGACCATATCCTTTGTACATTGGCAGAAATATATTGAGGCAAGAAACTGCGAGACCCAGCATGCAACAGCATGTGATCTCACCAAATATTTCCTAATTTAACCCCACTCTGCCTCATTGGGATAATTATGGGAGATTGTCGGTCCTCTCCTCGCTGGTGGCGCTCTACAGTTTCAATGTGACGTTGTATTCTGTAACAGTCAATGGAATCATTGCTATAATATGAAGTTACATGTACTGCAAGTATATAAGGCACCACAAGATGGCAGCAGAGACCAGAACCTTTATAAACTCATTGTCAATGAACCCATGCAAGGTGAGATCTATGCGCCCATGTCGTCTCGTCTGCTGCTGACTTTCTGGTTGGAACTGCTTTGTTTCGTATTGCAAATTCATGTCAATAATAAATATGATACCTATATATTTCTAAAAAGGCCAATATGATGTGTACCAACAGAAGGATCTGCACACGTTCTCAGTTAAACCTCAAGATTTAGTTGTGACACTCATAACACATCATGCGCGAGTTACCTTTCTTGACATTTCTACATGACAGAAATTGCTGTCAGAGTGCCATCATAACGGAATTGATAGTAGATTCTCCAGTCGTTGTAATCTTTGAGAGCCAATGAATTTCGTGCTTCTAAAAACGGTGAATAAACCGTATCCAACCGCAGCTCAAGATGAGGACAGAGACCCTCCTTTCTGCGTAAGCGCAACCAACCAACAGTGGGCATTCATTAATATTTCTTTGGGAGTGAGGTATAGTATACAGATGCGTGACTACTTTTCGCTAAATAGTTTTTTATTTAAACGAGCTAATTGCAGGTGCAATTCTGGTCCTTGTTGTTTTTAACGTAGCATTTGAGATCTGTTCCAGTTTTTGATAATTTTGATGTATTGTCGCTGCTAAAAGATGCCGCAGCCGAAATCCCGAAAAATCGCCGTCCTGGGCTACAGATCCGTCGGTAAGTGGGCGCAATTCAGTCGTTTTCAGTGGCGGCGAGGTCTATTGTGCGGTTTCTATGTAGGCGAGTTCAATGACGTTAGCTTCACATACAACTAGCCAGATGTCAACGGCATGCTCATATCGAGCGGCTACTACAACAATGTCCGCTGCCTGGTCAATTGTTGCTGTTGAATCAGCCAGTCAGCTTAATGTCACTCAACTGGAAACCCACGACTCTAGAGATTTAGTTTACAACTGTAGCATAGGCCTTCCCCTACTAGCCAGCGTTAGTAGGCCTCCCACTGAAATCATCATTTAAATGGCAGTCTATAGTTAATTGCGTTATGCACATTACTTTATATCATGTTTTATATTTTTTGTTACGCAAGACACTAACTAGCAAGACGGAGTTGACGCCACAGCAGGTGTGGACAGCAGGAGCGGTCCTGATGCTGGGACTTAGTACCCCAGCTAGCACATTTGGTTTCTTAAAATTGTGGAAACGAACGTTTTTTGTTTCCCATTGATTCTGTGAACGAAGCAATTCGTTTTTAGGTTGCAGGGAGGTTCTGATAACGTTTTACTATGGTTCCGTGAAAGTTTTCCTGGGAGCTTTTATTAACGTTCTGAGAATGGAAATCATAGTTTATTTGATGTTTTTTTAATAACTTTAAAATGTTCACTGGATGTTTCAATAAGACTTTTACTAACACTGCTAGTTTAGTATGTTGAACTCCAAGCACAGGTGGGACAAATGGAAATGAATTTGCTTAAGCATTCAAACATGTATTTAAAAAAAATTGTAGCACGGTGTCAGAGAGATTCAAACCTATGATCTTCAGTTCTCTATCCATGTAATTAGTCCACTGCGCCACCAGGATGGAGATACCAACCCATGTGTTTTTTTTTTATTGTTTTTTACTCATAGAAAGCTGTTCCGTTTAGTCTTCAAACACCATATATCAAAGGAAACAAGCACTCATTAAGATCAGGTGTGGCCAATTAATGGGCACAGCCAACACACTTTACAAGATAAAGAGTTTGGACACTGAAAACACAACTTTTTTCAATAACATTCGTAGAACGTTCTTTGAACATTACTAAAGGTTTCTTGTGTTTTTCATGGAAAGGTTTCTAAATGTTCTGAGAACATGACTTAAAATATAACCGTGAGGAAACCTTGTGGAAACGTTATGCTGTATTGTATTGAGTTATTGAAATTCCCATAGGAGAGCGTTGTTTCTTAACATTCTCTGAACTGTTTGAGAACATTCCTAGAACAATGTAATGTAATCATCAATGTAATCATGTTTGAACTTTTAGGAAACATTCTGTTAGTATCACTTTGCAGAAGTCACTTCCTGCCATTTCCTGATTGCTAAAACTATAATAGTTCGCCTAATTTCAGTTTGTGACAAAATAAGCTAATCAGAGTCATTGAATCATTGAATCATTGTACCATCTAAATCGCTGTCAAATATATTTTCTATAGCCCAAAAATATTGTTGTTTGACCTGTTTGAATCTGGTGTACAAAAATAAAAGACGCAAAAACCTAAACTTAAGAACGGGAAGCATAGAAATAGCGCACATAATGGATCTACCACTTTTTAAACTTGTTTTCAAGTAGGATGATTGATCTGTAACTCACATTTCTATGTGAATTTGGTTAGGTCACCCCCCAAAAAATGTGCTGAGAATGTTCCAAAGCTAAGAAACTATTCTGCACCATTCCCAGAACATTGTGGGAAGGTTGTGTGCAAAAATAACCATAGGACAACCGCACTCTTATGAAACATATGGTTCTCAGAACGTTATGTGCTAGCTGGGATGTCACGACTCAGGAGAGTAGAAGTGTGAATGTGGTAGCTTTTTATGAAGGAATTTGTCTGTTACCTCAAATGACATTCCATATGCTAGTGAACAGTGGATAGGTTACCTGTCCAAAACTTTTATAATTAACTGTAACTTTTGAATTGACCAAACTCAGCAACATAATCTGATTACTGATTACTTTTAGTTGCTTCTGAATGACTTTCCCCTTTGGATGCATTAGAAGAAGACAACAAGGATTCATCAAACACATTTGGTGTGTCATCATAGTGGTCTGACTTGTGTTCACTCATTCAGATGGAACAAACTAACATTTGCGCCTTTTTTCCATGTTGAATTTCATTGAGTAAACAGAAAGGTGTCAATGTATTTTTTTCTGAATTTAAAATAAGTCCAAGAAGTAATCATCTAGTTTTTCAAAAGTAGCCTATCTGTAAAATGATTTTATATTTTTTGTTGTTGCTGGTAAAGTAACAGTTTGTTTTTGGTAATCAGATTACATGTAATCAGTTACTCCCCAACCCTACTAGTGACGTGAAGAAAACCAGTAATTGCATGCTGGCCTAATTCAATGACTTACATTTTGGCTCCCGAGTGGCGCAGCAGTCTAAGGCACTGCATTGCAGCGCTAGAGGCGTCACTACATACCCAGGTTCGATCCCAGGCTGTATCACAACCGGATGTGATCGGGCTTTTGATAAGATTTAAGTTTGGCTTGGATGCACATTTTATGTGGTTGAAATACTGTCAGCTTTTATGACGCTGATAAAGATAACACCTTTACAGACGGTCTCTAACCGTGCATTCATTTTCTCAAGATGCTGAAATAAATAAATCAGATTTCTCTACTCCTGTTCCCGAGTCAAAATGTACATTTGGTGTATCATTTTACTGCATGAAATGCTTAATTCTGCAGGAGTCAATATTATACACTGCTCAAAAAAATAAAGGGAACACTAAAATAACATATCCTAGATCTGAATGAATGAAATGTTCTTATTAAATACTTTTTTCTTTACATAGTTGAATGTGCTGACAACAAAATCACACAAATGATCAATGGAAATCAAATTTATCAACCCATGAAGGTCTGGATTTGGAGTCACACTCAAAATATTAAAGTGGAAAACCACAGTACAGGCTGATCCAACTTTGATGTAATGTCCTTAAAACAAGTCAAAATGAGGCTCAGTATTGTGTGTGTGGCCTCCACGTGCCTGTATGACCTCCATACAACGCCTGGGCATGCTCCTGATGAGGAGGCGGATGGTCTCCTGAGGGATCTCCTCCCAGACCTGGACTAAAGCATCCACCAACTCCCGGACAGTCTGTGGTGCAACGTTGGTGGATGGAGCGAGACATGATGTCCCAGATGTGCTCAATTTGATTCAGGTCTGGGGAACGGGCGGGCCAGTCCATAGCATCAATGCCTTCCTCTTGCAGGAACTGCTGACACACTCCAGCCACATGAGGTCTTGCATTAGGAGGAACCCAGGGCCAAGCGCACCAGCATGTGGTCTCACAAGGGGTCTGAGGATCTCATCTCGGTACCTAATGGCAGTCAGGCTATCTCTGGCGAGCACGTGGGGGGCTGTGCGGCCCCCCAAAGAAATGCCACCCCACACCATGACTGACCCACCGCCAAACCGGTCATGCTGGAGGATGTTGCAGGCAGCAGAAAGTTCTCCACGGCGTCTCCAGACTCTGTCACGTCTGTCACATGTGCTCAGTGTGAACCTGCTTTCATATGTGAAGCGCACAGGGTGCCAGAGGCGATTTTGCCAATCTTGGTGTTCTCTGGCAAATGCCAAACGTCCTGCACGGTGTTGGGCTGTAAGCACAGCCACCACCTGTGGACGTCGGGCCCTCATACCACCCTCATGGAGTCTGTTTCTGACCGTTTGAGCAGACACATGCACATTTGTGGCCTGCTGGAGGTCATTTTGCAGGGCTCTGGCAGTGCTCCTCCTTGCACAAAGGCAGAGGTAGCGGTCCTGCTGCTGGGTTGTTGCCCTCCTACGGCCTCCTCCACGTCTCCTGATGTATTGGCCTGTCTCCTGGTAGCGCCTCCATGCTCTGGACACTACGCTGACAGACACAGCAAACCTTCTTGCCACAGCTCGCATTGATGTACCATCCTGGATGAGCTGCACTACCTGAGCCACTTGTGTGGGTTGTAGACTCTGTCTCATGCTACCACTAGAGTGAAGGCACCACCAGCATTCAAAAGTGACCAAAACATCAGCCAGGAAGCATAGTGGTCTGTGGTCACCACCTGCAGAACCACTCTTTTATTGGGGGTGTCTTGCTAATTGCCTATCATTTCCACCTGTTGTCTATTCCATTTGCACAACAGCATGTGAAATTTATTGTCAATCAGTGTTGTTTCCTAAGTGGACAGTTTGATTTCACAGAAGTGGGATTGACTTGGAGTTACATTGTGTTGTTTAGGTGTTCCCTTTATTTTTTTGAGCAGTGTATTACACTGAGGTTTTCGACCTACAGTCAGTGTCCAGATTTCAGCTTGGCTAATATTGCATTTAACCCATCTGAACAATACAGTTCCCTTGATGTGCCATTTTGAAGTCCTTGTTAAATTTGTGTTGTGCCTCATCCTCTTTTACCACTTTACCAAATCTTCCCCAAACTGACTTTTGACCCTCCCTTCTCTTTATTTTCACCTCTCCATTTCGCAGCTTTTCTCTTATTGAATTAAACCGAAATTGTCATTTTTGCCTCAGTGGATCAAAGTGAACTTTTCCTGCCCAAGTTCCCAAAAGCATTTGGCAGTTGGCTTGTATTTGTCGCGCTACAGTAAGGCCTTAATGCTTAGGCTACGCGCTAACTGCAGATAAAAAATAATGAATGAAAAAACTCAATGTATGTAGCCTATAGATACAGTGGGGCAAGAAAGTATTTAGTCAGCCACCAATTGTGCAAGTTCTCCCACTTAAAAAGATGAGGCCTGTAATTTTTATCATAGGTACACTTCAACTATGACAGACAAAATGAGGAAAAAAAATCCAGAAAATCACATTATAGGATTTTTAATGAATTTATTTGCAAATTATGGTGGAAAATAAGTATTTGGTCACCTACAAAATAGCAAGATTTCTGGCTCTCACAGACCTGTAACTTCTTCTTTAAGAGGCTCCTCTGTCCTCCACTCGTTAGCTGTATTAATGGCACCCGTTTGAACTTATTATCAGTATAAAAGACACCTGTCCCAACCTCAAACAGTCACACTCCAAACTCCACTAAGGCCAAGACCAAAGAGCTATCAAAGGACACCAGAAACAAAATTGTAGACCTGCACCAGGCTGGGAAGACTGAATCTGCAATAGATAAGCAGCTTGGTTTGAAGAAATCAACTGTGGGAGCAATTATTAGGAAATGGAAGACATACAAGACCACTGATAATCTCCCTCGATCTGGGGCTCCACGCAAGATCTCACCCCGTGGGGTCAAAATGATCACAAGAACGGTGAGCAAAAATCCCATATCCACACGGGGGGACCTAGTGAATGACCTGCAGAGAGCTGGGACCAAAGTAACTAAGCTTACCATCAGTAACACACTACGCCGCCAGGGATTCAAATCCTGCAGTGCCAGACGTGTCCCCCTGCTTAAGCCAGTACATGTCCAGGCCTGTCTGAAGTTTGCTAGAGAGCATTTGGATGATCCAGAAGAAGATTGGGAGAATGTCATATGGTCAGATGAAACCAAAATATAACTTTTTGGTAAAAACTAAACTCGTCGTGTTTGGAGGACAAAGAATGCTGAGTTGCATCCAAAGAACATCATACCGACATCATGCTTTGGGGCTGTTTTTTGCAAAGGGACCAGGACGACTGATCCATGTAAAGGAAAGAGTGAATGGGTCCATGTATCGTGAGATTTTGAGTGAAAACCTCCTTCCATCAGCAAGGGCATTGAAGATGAAACGTGGCTGGGTCTTTGAGCATGACAATGATCCCAAACACACCGCCCGGGCAACGAAGGAGTGGCTTCGTAAGAAGCATTTCAAGGTCCTGGAGTAGCCTAGCCAGTCTCCAGATCTCAACCCCATAGAAAATCTTTGGAGGGAGTTGAAAGTCCGTGTTGCCCAACAACAGCCCCAAAACATCACTGCTCTAGAGGAGATCTGCATGGAGGAATGGGCCAAAATACCAGCAACAGTGTGTGAAAACCTTGTGAAGACTTACAGAAAATGTTTGACCTCTGTCATTTCCCAACAAAAGGGTATATAACAAAGTATTGAGAAACTTTTGTTATTGACCAAATACTTATTTTCCACCATAATTTGCAAATAAATTCATTAAAAATCCTATAATGTTATTTTCTGGATTTTTTTTTCTCATTTTGTCTGTCATAGTTGAAGTGTACCTATGATGAAAATGACAGGCCTCATATTTTTAATTGGGAGAACTTGCACAATTGGTGGCTGACTAAATACTTTTTTTCCCCACTGTATGAATTATACATTTTATGCATTTTTTAAATTCATTGTTTTCTCTTTATTCAACCCGCGGATATAACCACAGGGACTGCGGGATATGAGTCAACCCGCGGATATAACCACAGGGACTGCGGGATATGAGTCAACCCGCGGATATAACCACAGGGACTGCGGGATATGAGTCAACCCGCGGATAGAACCACAGGGACTGTGGGATATGAGTCAACCCGCAGATATAACCACAGGGACTGCGGGATATGAGTCAACCCTCGGATATAACCACAGGGACTGCGGGATATGAGTCAACCTGCGCATCACTATTAGACGTGTCACCTTGGTATTACCATTAATGTCAGAGGTTGAGCCCTTGACATGATGGTCTCTCAACTATTTTCAGAACTTGGTCCACAAGGTGCAGTGGATATTTTCCATGCCAGAGATGTTGGTATTACTGTCCGGTTTTGAATGTGGCCCATATGTCACAGCTTCCAGTCCTTATACCAACCTCGCGGCTTTGGTTCACAAAGAACATGGAATAATGTTGGACCTCAAAGCATAGTTAAGCAAACTTTTTAATAATATCTTTCCACCATTGCCGTACAAATGTACACCACAAGTGTAGTAAAATCCCTGTTGCAAAATCATAGCAGTATACTATAGACCTTTCCATTTAGTTTGGTTCATTCACAAGACAAGTCCAAGAAAATCAAGACCATAGACTACAGTATAAGGATGAAATGTTCGGCCTGTCATTTCCAGTGTTCACATACATTCTAAAGACAATTGGTAATGTCCCAATTTTTCAGTCTTTATGTCCTCATAAAACCTTTTTTGCCATATTATTGTACTCCAGCTATTCCTGTTTTATTAAAAACATCTTCAGCTTTCCTATTATAATATGCTGCATATGTTGTACCGTATACTAAAGACTCAAAAGGACACCCGCAGTGGGTTACAGCGACTCATACATAGCCAATCTGTTAATTGGCATGTCTCCAGTCTTTGTGATAGTCATGCTGAATCTTTAAATATGTCCTGTGTTCATAGGCGTTGGCTCGTGCCTCATTAAAGCCACTGAAGAGGAAGGAGAAAATTGGTTTGTACAGTGCCATGGAATACACTACTCCTTCCTGTTTCTCCACACATTGTGTCAGGTCACTGCATATTCTGCAACTCCTGCATCTGGGCATTGTTTTGAGGTCGCATACAATTACAGAGAGAACTGTATGTTCAGATGTTTTTGTCCCAGGGTCTATTTATAGTTCAGAGGATGCCTGTGTTCTCGTCACACTTAAACTGCTAGCAGGTTTGATAACCTGGTTAGAATGATGTACATTCCCCATGCATTTCTAATGTGTCATCAGCAAACCAAACTGAAAACTGGTGTGAAACCGGGTTAACATTATGTAGGCCAGGGTTCCCCAACTGGCGGGGCCTGCGGGTGGTTTTATTTGGCCCCCCCACAGGTTTTGAGCAGTGTTTTAAAATATATATTTTTTTAAAGTTGTATTATTTTGGAAAGTGATTTTAATTTTGGAAATCAAAGTATTCCATCGCATAATAGAGATGTGGTCGTATACAAATAATAATTATAACTGATTGGATTTATATAAAACTTTTCTACTAACTTTACATCGTAGGGAGAAACTCCCCTCATCCACCATCAATGTGTAGCACCCACCTCAGTGATGCACGGTGACAACTGTTGTGCCGGAGCGCTCGTCACACATCATCTGTCAGGTGGAGAGACCACAGAGAGTGACACGACAGAGTCAGGACACCCGTTTTAGCGTCCCATCTGAAAGACGGCACCATAAAAACATTGGCCCCCGGCTGAATCTAGTTGTTGATACCTGATGTAGGCTATTTCCAATGGTGTTCGTCAAACCAGTCTGAGAACTTAAGTCATTTTTGGGGTATCTGTACTTGACTTTGCTATTTTATATTTTCGACAATTTTTACCACGTACATTATTTCCTTTAGGAATGTACTTTTACTTCATACATTTTCCCTGACACCCAAAAGTACTCGTTACATTTTGAATGTTTAGCAGGACAGGAAAATTGTCCAATTCACACACTTATCCAAGGAACATCCCTGGTCATCACTACTGCCTCTGATCTGGTGGACTCACTAAACACAATGCTTTGTAAATTATGTCTGAGCTTTGGAGTGTGCTCCTGGCTATCCGTAAAAAAAGTTAATGGTGCCATCTGTTTCGCTTAAAGCAACAATATGTAACTTTTTGGGCGAGCTGACCAAATTCACAAAGAAATGTGAGTTATAGATCTTTCATTCCCTTTGAAAGCAAGTCTAAGAAGCAGTAGATCTGTTCTATGTGCGCTATTTCTATGCTTCCCATTCTGCAGTTTCGTTTTTACATATTTTACTATGGCTTTTGTACACCGGCTTCAAACAGCTGAATAAACATTATTTTTGACTGCTTGTTTGGTCTCTGAAACTGAAATGTAGAATTTTAGCAACCAGGAAATGGCGGAGCAATTTCTGCATAGTGCATTTTTTATATAAGGAACTTGAGATTATGCTTAAGTATAGTTGAAGTCGAAAGTTTACATACACTTAGGTTGGCGACAATACATTTCTTGTTAACAAACTACAGTTTTAGCAAGTCGGTTAGACATCTACTTTGTGCATGACACAAGTAATTTTTCCAACAATTGTTTTCAGATTATTTAACTTACAATTCATTGTATCACAATTCCAGTGGGTCAGAAGTTTACATACACTAAGTTGACTTTGCCTTTAAACAGCTTGGAAAATAATGTCATGGCTTTAGAAGCTTCTGATAGGCTAATTTACATAATTTTAGTCAATTGGAGGTGTATCTGTGGATGTATTTCAAGGCCTACCTTCAAACTCAGTGCCTCTTTGCTTGACATCATGGGAAAATCAAAAATAAATCAGCCAAGACCTCAGAAAAAAATGGTAGACCTCCACAAGTCTGGTTCATCCTTGGGAGCAATTTCCAAACGCCTGGAGGTACCATGTTCATCTGTACAAACAATAGTACGCAAGTATAAACACCATGGGACCACGCAGCTGTCATATCGCTCAGGAAGGAGACACATTCTGTCTCCTAGAGATGAGCGTACTTTGGTGTGAAAAGTGCAAATCAATCCCAGAACAACAGCAAAGGACCTTGTGAAGATGCTGGAGGAAACCGGTACAAAAATATCTATATCCACAGTAAAACAAGTCCTATATTGACATAACCTGAAAGGCTGATCAGCAAGGAAGAAACCACTGCTCCAAAACCTGCATAGAAAAGCCAGATTACAGTTTGCAACTGCACGTGGGGACAAAGGTTGTCCTCTGGTCTGATGAAACCAAAATAGAACTGTTTGGCCATAATGACCATCGTTGTGTTTGGAGGAAAAAGGGGGAGGCTTGCAAGTCGAAGAACACCATCCCAACCGTGAAGCACGGGGGTGGCAGCATCATGTTGTGGGGGTGCTTTGCTGCAGGAGGGACTGGTGCACTTCACAAAATAGATGGCAGGAAAATGTGGATATATTGAAGCAACATCTCGATATATCAGTCAGGAAGTTAAAGCTTGGTCGCAAATGGGTCTTCCGAATGGAGAATTACCCCAAGCATACTTCCAAAGCTGTATCAAAATGGCTTAAGGACAACAAAGTCAAGGTATTGGAGTGGCCATCACAAAGCCCCAACCTCAATCCAATAAAAAATGGGTGGCAGAACTGAAAAAGCGTGTGTGAGCAAGGAGGCCTACAAACCTGATTCGGTTACACCAGCTCTGTCAGGAGGAATGGGCCAAAATTCACCCAACTTATTGTGGGAAGCTTGTGGAAGGCTACCTGAAACATTTGACCCAAGTTAAACAATTTAAAGGCAATGCTACCAAATACTAATTGAGTGTATGTAAACTTCTGACCCACTGGGAATGTGATAAAAGCTGAAATAAATCATTCTCTCTACTATTATTCTGACATTTCACATTCTTAAAATAAAGTGGTGATCCTAACTGACCTAATACATGGAATTGTTACTAGGATTAAATGTCAGGAATTGTTAAAAACTGAGTTTAAATGTATTTGGCTAAGGTGTATGTAAACTTCTGACTTCAACTGTATATTTAAAACCCGATTAACTTTTAGACTTTTACTCAAATAGTATTTTACTGGGTGACTTTCACTTTTACGCGAGTCATTTTCTATTAAGGTAACTTTACTTTTACTCAATGATGACATTGTGTATTTTTTCCCACAACTGATTCTGTGCTTTTCCAATGCGTTTTCCTCAAACCTAAACTGAAACCGTGTTCGAATGGTGTACATTTCCTACACACTGTGACTATCCTTCGCTGAAAGAGCCCAACATACTACAAGTGGAATCCACAAAGAATCTGAAAGCATTTCAAACTATGTAGCTTATTTTTATATTAACCTCAATCATCTGCATGTGTGTGTCCCTGGATTTTCACCTCCCGGGGAGACAAGATAGTTTAATTTTGGACTAGGAGGTGATCATTCAGCATTGATGCGAGACTAGTGGAGCGTTGAAAATGGGAGCGAGCTTCTCATTCATTCTGACGCTCCACTCCTCCGGGCTTTTCCCACAGAGCGAGAGAGTTCATGTCTCTCCAGCCATGCATAGCAGTACTCCACTCTCTTTTTGTTATAGCAACCGGCTGCGACATATATATATTATATATAAGGGCTGTATAGGAGCGTTTAGATGGAGTAAGGCCTCTGCATTCACACAAGGAAGTCAGAGTATTTGGCCTTTCCCTATAATGCTGATGAATTACAACATATGTCAGTCAAAGGCCATCGATCAGCGAAGATTCTCCATTTTCTCCTTTGCAGGTAAATCCTCCTTGACAATACAGTTTGTGGAAGGCCAGTTTGTCGACTCATATGACCCAACCATTGAAAACAGTAAGTGTGTGATGTCATCACCGGTCCCCCTCCAGGTTTCTGAGTTCTGGACACAGACAGGTGCATGTCTCTACGCTCCTCATTCAGTTCACACATCTCTGACTCAGCAGACACTTTATTTATTTATTTATTTATTAGCACCAGAGAAAACCATACAGATTTTTTTTTTTTTTTTAAGGGGTGTGCAGGTGTGGTTGGAAGCCCAAGGGTTTATATGAAAACCACACCACAAAACAATATATAAGTACACACACTATTAGAAAGGGCACCCATGTACACACTGCTCACACACACACACATGCACTCTCTTTCTCTCTTCAATAGGAGCATTTTTATTAGTGGGTTGTGTGGGAGGACTGTTTCATCGCCATGACAAACTATTTGCGTGAAGAGCCAGGGGAGCATTTCTGATGTTTGTGAATGAACAGTTGTTTCTGATGTTTGTGAATGAACAGTTGTTTCTGATGTTTGTGAATGAACAGTTGTTTCTGATGTTTGTGAATGAACAGTTGTTTCTGATGTTTGTGAATGAACAGTCGTTTCTGATGTTTGTGAATGAACAGTCGTTTCTGATGTTTGTGAATGAACAGTCGTTTCTGATGTTTGTGAATGAACAGTCGTTTTGACAGAAGGTAGTGGTCTACCTCACTCATAGTCTCTCAAAGGTAGACAAACCAATAAAACACACACACGCTTCAGTCAGACATGCGTGCGCACAATACACGTTGGTATGGCATTGCTCCCTTTGTTAGCACGGAGCACACAGTTTAATGCATGTTACAGTAGCTTAACACTCCTAGGGTAGACTGTGTTCCTGCCTACTGTATCTACAGTGTCTTAAGGCTTGGGGAGCTTCCATCCATGCAGCCTCTGGTGAAAGGAACGTCTAGTTATTTTTAGCCAACCAGGGCTTATTTTTTTTGTGAATGAAATGCTTGATCGGCCTCAGCTGCATCTCTAAGCCCAGGAACGTAGAATGCTTCCCATTTATAAATTGTGCTGGCTTTCATTCTACAAACATGATTCTACTATACTACAGTTGCGATGTGGATTTGGCTGTCTTTCATGCTATTTCGGTGTGTGTGTGTGTGTGTGTGTGTGTGTCGCGCTTAAATAAGCCACTGAAGAAAACCCCCTTCGCTCATCTGTGATCCCAGCCCACCGGTCACCACAGAACCAGCACCTGTGATGAGGCACAAAGGTGGATATGGGTTTTCACTAGAGGTCGACCAATTTTGATTTTTCAACACCGATACCGATTATTGCAGGACCAAAAAAAGCCAATACCGATTAATCGGCTTTAAAAAATAAAATTAAAAAATATATATTTGTTTGAACATGTTCAATTTGGTTTAAATAATGCAAAAACAAAGTGTTGGAGAAGAAAGTAAAAATACAATATGTGCCATGTAAAAAAGCTAACGTTTAAGTTCCTTGCTCAGAACATGAGAACATATGAAAGCTGCTGGTTCCTTTTAACAGGAGTCTGCAATATTCCCAGGTAAGACGTTTTAGGTTGTAGTTATTATAGGAATTATAGGACTATTTCTCTCTATACGATTTGTATTTGCTATACCTTTGACTATTGGATGTTCTTTATAGGCACTTTAGTATTGCCAGTGTAACAGTATAGCTTCCGTCCCTCTCCTCGCCGCTACCTGGGCTCGAACCAGGAACACATCGACAACAGCTACCCACGAAGCATCGTTACCCATCGCTCCACAAAAGCCACGGCCCTTACAGAGCAAGGGGAAAAACTACTTCAAGGTCTCAGAGCGAGTGACGTCACCGATTTGAAACGCTATTAGTGTTCAAAAGCACAAAAGTGCAGTTTGAATGAATGCTTACGAGCCCAGTCAGACTGCTCTATCAAATCATAGACTTAATTATAACATAACACACAGAAATTCGGGCCTTTGATCATTAATATGGTCAAATCCGGAAACTATCATTTCGAATACAAGATGTTTTTTCTTTCAGTGAAATACGGAACCGTTCCGTATTTTATCTAACGGGTGGCATCCTTCAGTCTAAATATCGCTGTTACATTGCACAACCTTCAATGTTATGTCATAATTACGTAAAATTCTGGCAAATTATTTTGCAACGAGCCAGGCGGCCCAAACTGTTGTGTATATACCCTGACTCTGCGTGCAATGAACGCAAGAGAAGTGACACAATTTCCCTAGTTTAATATTGCCTGCTAACCTGAATTTATTTTAGCTAAATATGCAGGTTTAACAAAATATACTTCTGTGTATTGATTTTAAGAAAGGCATTTATGTTTAAGGTTAGGTACATTCGTGCAACGATTGTGCCCCCAATTGGCAAAGTTGGCTGTCTTTGTTAGGAAGAAATAGTCTTCACACAGTTCGCAACGAGCCAGGTGACCCAAAATGCTGCAAATACCCTGACTCTGTTGCACAAAGTGACACAATTTCCCTAGTTAAAATAAATTAATGTTAGAAGGCGATATTAACTAAATATGCAGGTTTAAAAATATATACTTGTGTGTTGATGTTTATGGTTAGGTACACATTGGTGCAACAATGCTTTTTTCGCGAATGCGCTTGTTAAATCACCCGTTTGGTGAAGTAGGCTGTGATTCAATGATAAATTAACGGGCACCTCATCGATTATATGCAACGCAGGACACGCTAGATAAACTAGTAATATCGTCAACCATGTGTAGTTAACTAGTGATTATGTTAAGATTAATTGTTTTTTATGAGATGCGTTTAATGCTAGCTAGCACCTTACCTTGGCTCCTTGCTGCACTCACATAACAGGTAGTCAGCCTGCCACTCAGTCTTCTCGTGGAGTTCAATGTAATCGGCCATGATTCGGTGTCCAAAAATGGTGATTACGATTGCTATGAAAACTTGAAATCAGCCCTAATTAATCGTCAATTCCGATTAGTCGGGTCGACCTCCTAGTTTTCACCTCCACCACCTGTTATGAGGTACAAGGGTGGATATGGGTTTTCACCTTCTGTGATGAAGCACAAGGGTGGATATGGGTTTTCACCTTCTGTGATGAAGCACAAGGGTGGATATGGGTTTTCACCTTCTATGATGAAGCACAAGGGTGGGTATGGGTTTTCACCTTCTGTGATGAAGCACAAGGGTGGATATGGGTTTTCACCTTCTGTGATGAAGCACAAGGGTGGATATGGGTTTTCACCTTCTGTGATGAAGCACAAGGGTGGATATGGGTTTTCACCTTCTGTGATGAAGCACAAGGGTGGATATGGGTTTTCACCTTCTGTGATGAAGCACAAGGGTGAATATGGGTTTTCACCTTCTGTGATGAAGCACAAGGGTGGATATGGGTTTTCACCTTCTGTGATGAAGCACAAGGGTGGATATGGGTTTTCACCTTCTGTGATGAAGCACAAGGGTGGATATGGGTTTTCACCTTCTATGATGAAGCACAAGGGTGGGTATGGGTTTTCACCTTCTGTGATGAAGCACAAGGGTGGATATGGGTTTTCACCTGTGATGAAGCACAAGGGTGGATATGGGTTTTCACCTTCTGTGATGAAGCACAAGGGTGGATATGGGTTTTCACCTTCTGTGATGAAGCACAAGGGTGGATATGGGTTTTCACCTTCTGTGATGAAGCACAAGGGTGAATATGGGTTTTCACCTTCTGTGATGAAGCACAAGGGTGGATATGGGTTTTCACCTTCTATGATGAAGCACAAGGGTGGGTATGGGTTTTCACCTTCTGTGATGAAGCACAAGGGTGGATATGGGTTTTCACCTTCTGTGATGAAGCACAAGGGTGAATATGGGTTTTCACCTTCTGTGATGAAGCACAAGGGTGGATATGGGTTTTCACCTTCTATGATGAAGCACAAGGGTGGGTATGGGTTTTCACCTTCTGTGATGAAGCACAAGGGTGGGTATGGGTTTTCACCTTCTGTGATGAAGCACAAGGGTGGATATGGGTTTTCACCTTCTGTGATGAAGCACAAGGGTGGATATGGGTTTTCACCTTCTGTGATGAAGCACAAGGGTGGATATGGGTTTTCACCTTCTATGATGAAGCACAAGGGTGGATATGGGTTTTCACCTTCTGTGATGAAGCACAAGGGTGGATATGGGTTTTCACCTTCTGTGATGAAGCACAAGGGTGGATATGGATTTTCACCTTTTGTGATGAAGCACAAGGGTGGATATGGATTTTCACCTTTTGTGATGAAGCACAAGGGTGGATATGGGTTTTCACCTTCTGTGATGAAGCACACGGGTGGATATGGGTTTTCACCTTCTGTGATGAAGCACAAGGGTGGATATGGGTTTTCACCTTCTGTGATGAAGCACATGGGTGGATATGGGTTTTCACCTTCTGTGATGAAGCACAAGGGTGGATATGGGTTTTCACCTTCTGTGATGAAGCACAAGGGTGGATATGGGTTTTCACCTCCACTCACCTTGAAGAAGAAAGCGGTGTACATGTGGTCTTGCCCATGAGCTCGGAGGGAGTAGCCTCTGTCTGTTGGGCAGTCGGCAGGCAGGAAGTTCAGTTCGTCATCCAGAGTCACAGCCCAATCAGAATGTGTCTCAGTCCTGCCTGTTGTAGTTGATTTAAACACGTCACTTCCACTGTGTTATGATCTCAGCACTACATCAACATGTTGCCCTACTTCTCTCTCTGCTTCATCATGATTTGTCATGGGCTCATCAAAGCGATGTGGAGAAATGGCCTTCTTATTTGTAATGAATGAGACGTTCTTTGTGTCTCTACTTGTCTTGCTAATTCTATGTTCTTTTAGAATACCTCTGACAGAACTGTAGGTGGGTAGAATCACTTAGGAACTCTAAGACTGCATTTACACAGGCAGCCCAATACACAGCAAAATAGTTTATCTGAAGAGTCAAAAGACCAATTGGTGACCAAAAGATCAGAATGACTGCCAGTGTAAACACAACTTTAGTCTTCCTTTCTCTCTCTCTCCTCAGCGTTTACAAAGATGATCACAGTGAATGGTCAGGAGTACCACCTGCAGTTGGTGGACACAGCTGGACAGGTGTGTCCCTCTTACCAGTGGAGAGACTTCTCACACATCAGAATGTTGTGGTCAGACTGCCAGTGGGCCACTCTGTGAGAGCCAACATAAAATATTTTTAATACCAGGTGTAGTGTAGACTGGACCGGGGGCCGTGTAGACTGGACCGGGGGCCGTGTAGACTGGACCGGGGGCCGTGTAGACTGGACCGGGGGCCGTGTAGACTGGACCAGTTGTAGATTAGACCAGGGGCAGTTGTAGATTAGACCAGGGGCAGTTGTAGATTAGACCAGGGGCAGTTGTAGATTAGACCAGGTGTAGATTAGATCTCAATTGACATCCTTATTCAGGCTCATTCCACATACAGTAGCTACATTTCCTAATTTTTCCCATCGTAGGGTAGACATTCTCTCTCTCTGATGTTTGACGAATCTTTCCACAAAAGGCTTCTTTCTCTCTGGCAGGATGAATACTCCATTTTCCCTCAGACCTACTCCATAGACATCAACGGATACATTTTGGTGTATTCTGTCACGTCAAACAAAAGGTAGGTAAGCTCCGCCCTCCCTTTCATACTGCTGCTAAAGCTTCGTTGCTTATCCCTGAGTGATCTTGTCGCTTAAGGTTTCTTTGAATCTATCTGGTATCTCTCTCGCTCTCTCGCTCTCTCGCTCGCTCGCTCTCTCGCTCTCTCGCTCGCTCTCTCAAAAGGCATGAATAAACCATTGCAGCTATTATTATTCAAAGTGAGCTTGAACACCTGCCAAATCAATACGTTCTCAATGAAAATCTCGTTATTTTGTGCCTCTGCTAGTTTGAAATTAAAGATCTAGTCACGTTTGAAAGGGAAGACGTGTAGTATGTTATTTTGGTGAATATTAAATTACAAATAGTGCCTCTGATCTTTCACATTTCTATCTGTATGCTATTATATCGAACAGGGCTTCTGTATGTTGCAGTATTAGAGGTAGCTGAAATATATGAATCAGAGATGGTTGTTTCTAGCGCATGTGGGGTGTGTGTTCTACCTTGCCGCCATGTCAGTTGGAGATCAAATCATTCCATCTATCTCTCTCCTCCCTTGCCTCTTCTCTCTTAACCTCACCACCTCTCCCCTCTCACTGGCTTCCTCTCCATCCTACTCTCTTTCCTCACTCCATCCATCTCTCAATTACACACTCGCTCTCTTTCTGTCATATATAAGGGCTTTATAGGAGCGTTTAGATGGAGTAAGGCCTCTGTAGTGAGTACTCCAACACTAGTGGGAATATCTAATGATAGTAGTCCTATACCGTAATATATCCTGTGTTGTGCTACTGCTCCAGGTTAAACACTGTTGTTTGTGAATGCAGCGAGAATCCCTTATATTGATTTGAAGAGTTTTTTTTTTTATTGACTAAAGTCCACTTTCTGTTTTCTACCTGAGTGAATACCGGAAATGCAGTCATTTTAGAAGGTTGCTAATTCTGCCACGTCGATATTATGGAATTGTCTAAAAGGCCAGAAATAGTAGCCTAGTACCAATTTTACCTGCATTTGAGCTATGCTCTGTTTCTTGAATATATCTCGTTTTGAAATGAGCCTAATGTGATGGTGAAATAGCATGCATTGTGTTTTCTAAAGATATAGCCCAGGCTCAGCATTTTGGCTTTGAGCAAGAGCCTAATTCCATGAGATCTGGATCTTCTCTGGAAAATCATAAATGTTGTATTTTTGGGTGTTACTGCCAGGGCTCAGGCCTGGCACTACTGCTCTAGCAGGTCCAGGCTCTGCTGTAGGCCATGTTCTGTGGGTAACAGCAGGCATAGGTCATCTGCGAAGAGTAGGCATTTAACCTCTGAATTGTGGAGACTAACACCAGGGGCTGAGGATTTTTCTAGAATAGTGGCCAATTTGTTGATGTAAATATTGAAAAGTGCAGGGCTCAGCTTGCAACCCTGGCGAAGGCCCTGCCCCTGGTTAAAGAATTCTGTTCTTTTCTTGTCAATTTTAATGCTGCACGTATTCCGTCGATAAAGCAAGCGTATATTTTGGTGGACATGTTTATCTATCAGGGTGTGTAGGGTGTAAATATGATCAGTCGTGCAATGTTTTGGTATAAATCCAATTGGGCTTTTACTCAAGACATTGTGCTTATTACAGAAGAGTAGAACTCTTACATTTATAATACTACAGAAAACCTTCCCCCGGTTACTGTTCACACAAATAGCTCTGTAATTGTTAGGGACAAATTTGTATCCGTTCTTAAAGATTGGGGTTATGAGTCCTTGATTCCCAATGTCAGGGAAATAACCTACACTCAGGATCAAGTTCAACAGTTTTAATATAGCCAATTGAAAGATTGAACTAGTGAATTTGAGCATCTCAGTTAGGATGTCATCAGGTCTGCATGCTTTTTAAATTTGAGGGCCTGAAGTTTCTTATAGAGCTCCTGGTCAGTAATAGTTTAGTTTCTTATAGAGCTCCTGGTCAGTAATTGGGGAGTCCAATGGATTTAGATTGTCCTTTAAAGCTTTTTCTAATACATTCAACTTCTCATGAATTTGGCATTCTGCGTTTGTGGCAATTTGAACGGTGTTGTAGAGTGTTTTAAAATAGGTTGTCCATATGTCACCATTTTGTATCGCTAATTCCTCTTGTTTGGATTTTTTAAAACATCTTTTTTTTTGTCTCACAGTAATGAAGGTGTAATTCACCATTATTTGGGTCGCTGTGCTTTTTTTCTTTTTTCTTTCTGCTGTCTCTCTCTGTCTCTCAATTCAATTCAAGGGCTTTATTGGCATGGGAAACGTGTTAACATTGCCAAAGCAAGTGAGATAGATAATATAAAAAAAGTGAAATAAACAATAAACAGTAAACATTACACATACAGAAGTTTCAAAACAATAAAGACATTACAAATGTCATATTTTTTATATATATATATATATATATATATATATATATATATATATATATATATATATATATATATATATATATATATATATATATATATATATATATATATATATATATATACATACACACACACACACACACAGAGTGTTTTAACAGTGTACAAATGGTTAAAGTACACAAGGGGAAATAAATAAGCATAAATATGGGTTGTATTTACAATGGTGTTTGTTCTTCACTGGTTGCCCTTTTCTCATGGCAACAGGTCACAAATCTTGCTGCTGTGATGGCACACTGTGGAATTTCACCCAGTAGATATGGGAGTTAATCAAAATTGGATTTATTTTTTAATTCTTTGTGGATCTGTGTAATCCGAGGGAAATATGTCTCTCTAATATGGTCATACTTTGGGCAGGAGGGTAGGAAGTGCAGCTCAGTTTCCACCTCATTTTGTGGGCAGTGAGCACATCTTCTCTTGAGAGCCATGTCTGCCTACGGCGACCTTTCTCAATAGCAAGGCTATGCTCACTGAGTCTGTACATAGTCAAAGCTTTCCTTAATTTTGGGTCAGTCACAGTGGTCAGGTATTCTGCCACTGTGTACTCTCTGTTTAGGGCCAAATAACATTCTAGTTTGCTCTGTTTTTTTGTTAATTATTTCCAATGTGTCAAGTAATTATCTTTTTGTTTTCTCATGATTTGGTTGGGTCTAATTGTGCTGCTGTCCTGGAGCTCTGTAGGGTGTGTTTTTGTTTATGAACAGAGACCCCAGGACCAGCTTGCTTGGGGGACTCTTCTCCAGGTTCATCTGTCTGTAGGTGATGGCTTTGTTATGGAAGGTTTGGGAATCGCTTCCTTTTAAGTGGTTGTAGAATTTAACGTCTCTTTTCTGGATTTTGATAATTAGTGAGTATCGGCCTAATTCTGCTCTGCATGCATTATTTGGTGTTCTACGTTGTACACAGAGGATATTTTTGCAGAATTTTGCATGTAGAATCTCAATTTGGTGTTTGTCCCATTTTGTGAAGTCTTGGTTGGTGAGCGGACCCCAGACCTCACAACCATAAAGGGCAATGGGCACTATGACTGATTCAAGTATTTTTAGCCAGATCCTAATTGTTATGTTGAAATGTATGTTCCTTTTGATGTCATAGAATGCACTTCTTGCCTTGTCTCTCAGATCATTCACAGCTTTGTGGAAGTTACCTGTGGCGCTGATGTTTAGGCCAAAGTATGTATAGTTTTTTTGTGTGCTCTAGGGCAGCAGTGTCTAGATGGAATTTGTATTTGTGGTCATGGCGATTGTACCTTTTTTGGAACATAATTATTTTGGTCTTACTGAGATTTACTGTCTGGGCTCAGGTCTGACAGAATCTGTGCAGAAGATCTAGGTGCTGCTGTAGGCCCTCCTTGGTTGGTGACAGAAGCACCAGATCATCAGCAAACAGTAGACATTTGACTTCGGATTCTAGTATTTTGAGGCCGGGTGCTGCAGACTTTTCTAGTGCCCGCGCCAATCCGTTGATATATATGTTGAAGAGGGTGGGGCTTAAGCTGCATCCCTGTCTCACCCCACGACCCTGTGTGAAGGAATTTGTGTGTTTTTTGCCAATTTTAACCGCACACTTGTTGTTTGTGTACATGGATTTTATAATGTCGTATGCTTTACCCCCAACACCACTTTCCATCAATTTGTATAGCAGACCCTCATGCCAAATTGAGTCGAAGGCTTTTTTGAAATCAACAAAGCATGAGAAGACTTTGCCTTTGTTCTGGTTTGTTTGTTTGTCAATTAGGGTGTGCAGGGTGAATACGTGGTCGTATTTTGGTAATTTGGTAAAAAGCCAATTTGACATTTGCTCAGTATATTGTTTTCATTGAGGAAATGTACGAGTCTGCTGTTATTGATAATGCAGAGGATTTTCCCAAGGTTACTGTTGACGCATATTCCACGGTAGTTATTGGGGTCAAATTTGTCTCTTTTGTGGATTGGGGTGATCAGTCCTTGGTTCCAAATATTGGGGAAGATGCCAGAGCTAAGGATGATGTTAAAGAGTTTTAGTATAGCCAATTGGAATTTGTTGTCTGTATATTTGATCATTTCATTAAGGATACCATCAACACCACAGGCCTTTTTGGGTTGGAGAGTTTTTTTATTTTGTCCTGTAACTCATTCAAGGTAATTGGAGAATCCAGTGGGTTCTGGTAGTCTTTAATAGTTGATTCTAAGATTTGTATTTGATGTACACTGCTCAAAAAAATAAAGGGAACACTTAAACAACACAATGTAACTCCAAGTCAATCACACTTCTGTGAAATCAAACTGTCCACTTAGGAAGCAACACTGATTGACAATAAATTTCACATGCTGTTGTGCAAATGGAATAGACAACAGGTAGAAATTATAGGCAATTAGCAAGACACCCCCAATAAAGGAGTGATGAGGTGGTGGTGACCACAGACCACTTCTCAGTTCCTATGCTTCCTGACTAATGTTTTGGTCACTTTTGAATGCTGGCGGTGCTTTCACTCTAGTGGTAGCATGAGACGGAGTCTACAACCCACACAAGTGGCTCAGTTAGTGCAGCTCATCCAGGATGGCTGTGACATCAATGCGAGCTGTGAAAAGGTTTGCTGTGTCTGTCAGCGTGGTGTCCAGAGCATGGAGGCGCTACCAGGAGACAGGCCAGTACATCAGGAGACGTGGAGAAGGCCGTAGGAGGGCAACAACCCAGCAGCAGGATCGCTACCTCCGCCTTTGTGCAAGGAGGAGCAGGAGGAGCACTGCCAGAGCCATGCAAAATTACCTCCAGCAGGCCACAAATGTGCATGTGTCTGCTCAAACAGTCAGAAACAGACTCCATGAGGGTGGTATGAGGGCCCGACGTCCACAGGTGGGTGTTGTGCTTACAGCCCAACACAGTGCAGGACGTTTGGCATTTGCCAGAGAACACCAAGATTGGCAAATTCGCCACTGGCGCCCTGTGCTATTCACAGATGAAAGCAGGTCCACACTGAGCACATGTGACAGACGTGACAGAGTCTGGAGACACCGTGGAGAATGTTCTGCCACCTGCAACATCCTCCAGCATGACCGGTTTGGCGGTGGGTCAGTCATGGTGTGGGGTGGCATTTCTTTGGGGGGCCGCACAGCCCCCCATGTGCTCGCCAGAGGTAGCCTGACTGCCATTAGGTACCAAGATGAGATCCTCAGACCCCTTGTGAGACCATATGCTGGTGCGGTTGGCCCTGGGTTCCTCCTAATGCAAGACCTCATGTGGCTGGAGTGTGTCAGCAGTTCCTGCAAGAGGAAGGCATTGATGCTATGGACTGGTCCGCCCGTTCCCCAGACCTGAATCCAATTGAGCACATCTGGGACATCATGTCTCGCTCCATCCACCAACGCCACGTTGCACCACAGACTGTCCAGGAGTTGGTGGATGCTTTAGTCCAGGTCTGGGAGGAGATCCCTCAGGAGACCATCCGCCACCTCATCAGGAGCATGCCCAGGCGTTGTAGGGAGGTCATACAGGCACGTGGAGGCCACACACACTACTGAGCCTCATTTTGACTTGTTTTAAGGGCATTACATCAAAGTTGGATCAGTCTGTAGTGTGGTTTTCCACTTTCATTTTGAGTGTGACTCCAAATCCAGACCTCCATGGGTTGATAAATTTGATTCCCATTGATAATTTGTGTGATTTTGTCAGTACATTCAACTATGTAAAGAAAAAAGTATTTAATAAGATTATTTCATTCATTCAGATCTAGGATGTGTTATTTTAGTGTTCCCTTTATTTTTTTGAGCAGTGTGTATGTTTTTGCTCTTTTTCTTTGTTATAGAGCCAAAAAGATTGGAGAAAAGGTTTTACCCATACATCTCCATTTTTGATAATTCTTTGTGTTGTTTGCTTAGTGTTTTCCAATTTTCCCAGAAGTGGTTAGTCTATGGATTCTTCAATCACATTGAGCTCATGTCTGACGTGCATTTCCTTCTTTTTCCTTAGTGTATTTCTGTATTGTTTTAGTGATTCACCATAGTGAAGGCGTAGACTCAGGTTTTCCGGGTCTATGTTTTTGGTTGGACAGGTTTCTCAATTTCTTTCTTAGGTTTTTGCATTCTTCATCAAACCATTTGTCATTGTTGTTCATTTTCTTCAGTTTTCTATTTGAGATTTTTAGATTTGATAGGGAAGCTGAGAGGTCAAATATACTGTTAAGATTTTCTACTGCCAAGTTTACACCTTCACTATTACAGTGGAATGTTTTACCCAGGAAATTGTCTAAAAGGGATTGAATTTGTTGTTGCCTAATTGTTTTTTGGTAGGTTTCCAAACTGCATTCCTTCCATCTATAGCATTTCACTCAGTTCCTTTGGCTTTGATGCCTCATGATTGAGTATTGCTCTGTTCAAGTAGACTGTGATTTTGCTGTGGTCTCATAGGGGTGTCAGTGGGCTGACTGTGAACGCTCTGAGAGACTCTGGGTTGAGGTCAGTGATAAAGTAGTCTACAGTACTACTGCCAAGAGATGAGCTATAGGTAGGTGTACCTACCATCGGAGTCCCCTCGAAGCCTACCATTGACTATGTACATACCCAGTGTGCGACAGAGCTGCTGGAGTTGTGACCTGTTTTTCTTGGTTATGTTGTCATAGTTGTGTCTAGGGGGGCATATGTGGGAGGGAATGCTGTCACCTGCAGGCAGTTGTTTGTCCCCCTGTGTGCTGAGGGTGTCAGGTTCTTGTCCGGTTCTGGCATTTAGGCCGCCACAGACTAGTACATGTCCCTGGGCCTGGAAATGATTGATTTCCCCCTCCAGTCGCTCTCTCTCTGTCTTTCTCTCTCTTTGTCTGTGTCTCTCTCTCTCTGTCAGCTTCTCACTCTCACCGTTAGTACGAGAATGAACAAGTACAGAAGTTCTCCTGACTGCAGAGAGTTGACAAATTAAAGTCATATTTTATTTAACCAGGAAAAGCCCATTAAGACCCAGTCTCTTTTTCAAGGGCTTCCTGATAACTCTACTACTGCATTTTCTCTCCTGTAATTCCTACATACATTTCTAGACAATAATTTCAACAGGATTCATACTGTAGCAAATGCTTTGTCCTGTGTAAGACTATTGTACTGGAGCCTAGGATGCTGTGTGTGTGTGTGTGCGCGCCCCAGAGACTTATGTAAGATGCCATGGGAGCGGGCCTAGGGAGACTTTCCCTGGAGAAATCTGTTCCTAACCTCATGTCTTCCTACTGGCCAGTTAATGATGTCAAATTTAGTTAATATCCTCTTTGATTTACATGCATTTCTACTGACCAGATTGGGACTCAACGTTCGTCATTTTATATTGAGTCTCAAACCATGCGTCAGGTCTAGCTCACCCTCTGCCGGGTTTAAAAAAAACAGATGCATCTGATTTTCAGAGGAAATGGAAAGAGAGCCTGTGACTCGACTTCTCCTTTTAGACGTTAACAAGGCGACTCCCCATCTTAACTCCTCCTCCAGAATTAGTGGATTGGTTCAACAGTGCAGAAGAGAACCTCCCCCTCTTCTTTTTCTCCTCAGGACCAGAAAAAAAGCTACGACACTAAAAGGCATTTATTATACGCCTGCTACGTTGGGTTGAGTTATATAGGCCTCTACAGTAGACTATGACACTGGAACAACATTCATTATACGCCTGCTACGTTGGCTTGAGTTATATAGGCCTCTACAGTAGACTATGACACTGGAACAACATTCATTATACGCCTGCTATGTTGGCTTGAGTTATATAGGCCTCTACAGTAGACTATGACACTGGAACAACATTCATTATACGCCTGCTACGTTGGCTTGAGTTATATAGGCCTCTACAGTAGACTATGACACTGGAACAACATTTATTATACGCCTGCTACGTTGGCTTGAGTTTTATATAGGCCTCTACAGTAGACTATGACACTGGAACAACATTCATTATAGCCTGCTACGTTGGCTTGAGTTTTATATAGGCCTCTACAGTAGACTATGACACTAGAACAACATTCATTATAGCCTGCTACGTTGGCTTGAGTTATATAGGCCTCTACAGTAGACTATGACACTGGAACAACATTAATTATACGCCTGCTACGTTGGCTTGAGTTATATAGGCCTCTACAGTAGACTATGACACTGATGGAACAACATTCATTATACGCCTGCTACGTTGGCTTGAGTTTTATATAGGCCTCTACAGTAGACTATGACACTGATGGAACAACATTCATTATAGCCTGCTACGTTGGGTTGAGTTATATAGGCCTCTACAGTAGACTATGACACTGATGGAACAACATTCATTATACGCCTGCTATGTTGGCTTGAGTTATATAGGCCTCTACAGTAGACTATGACACTGGAACAACATTCATTATACGCCTGCTACGTTGGCTTGAGTTATATAGGCCTCTACAGTAGACTATGACACTGGAACAACATTCATTATAGCCTGCTACGTTGGGTTGAGTTATATAGGCCTCTACAGTAGACTATGACACTGATGGAACAACATTCATTATACGCCTGCTACGTTGGGTTGAGTTATATAGGCCTCTACAGTAGACTATGACACTGATGGAACAACATTCATTATAGCCTGCTACGTTGGCTTGAGTTATATAGGCCTCTACAGTAGACTATGACACTGATGGAACAACATTCATTATACGCCTGCTACGTTGGCTTGAGTTATATAGGCCTCTACAGTAGACTATGACACTGGAACAACATTCATTATACGCCTGCTACGTTGGCTTGAGTTATATAGGCCTCTACAGTAGACTATGACACTGATGGAACAACATTCATTATACGCCTGCTACGTTGGCTTGAGTTATATAGGCCTCTACAGTAGACTATGACACTGATGGAACAACATTCATTATACGCCTGCTACGTTGGCTTGAGTTTTATATAGGCCTCTACAGTAGACTATGACACTGGAACAACATTCATTATACGCCTGCTACGTTGGCTTGAGTTATATAGGCCTCTACAGTAGACTATGACACTGATGGAACAACATTCATTATACGCCTGCTACGTTGGCTTGAGTTTTATATAGGCCTCTACAGTAGACTATGACACTGGAACAACATTCATTATACGCCTGCTACGTTGGCTTGAGTTATATAGGCCTCTACAGTAGACTATGACACTGGAACAACATTCATTATACGCCTGCTACGTTGGCTTGAGTTATATAGGCCTCTACAGTAGACTATGACACTGGAACAACATTCATTATACGCCTGCTACGTTGGCTTGAGTTATATAGGCCTCTACAGTAGACTATGACACTGATGGAACAACATTCATTATAGCCTGCTACGTTGGGTTGAGTTATATAGGCCTCTACAGTAGACTATGACACTGATGGAACAACATTCCTCAGCTAGATGTTGGAAAGGCATCTAACAAGCAAACAAATAGCACATTGTTGAGTACAGTAGTATTGAAATGGCACATTAAGTACAGTAGTATTGATGGTTCTTATTTGAGGGAGGTTTCTTCTCGTATCAAAGCTTATGTCGTATCGATTTCAAGCAATGGTTCAACCGCAACAGTCCTCTTTTTTTTTTTTTAACGCATCCCTAATTTTGTCCCAGTCTGGTCGTTAGGCAACGTTTTTCAATGTAATCATGGTAGGTTATGCCTCCCATCAGCCCTCTCCAAATCCATACCAATGTAACACATTTAATGAGCAAATGATTATCTTTTGATGAGGCCCCTATTAAAAATCTATGTAGGTGATAAAATGCAGTGGTTTAATTTATCCTTCTTATTATTGTTATTGTGAAGATGTGGATGGATCAGCACCCACTTAGCTCTGATGGTGTTGCTGTTTATGCGCCCACACACACAGACTGGAGGTGCCGGGGACAGAGAATACAGCCATTTGATATGCTGGACACCAACATGTTGCAGATTTAACATTGTCCGACCTAGAAAATGTCAAGCTTTACACCCATTTAAGAATGCATTTAAGTACAAGTAAGCATTTTTACACACGTTTCTAGACCCAATTGTTAACTATTCAACTGTTAAAACCATTGTAAGATGATTTCTTTGAGAATAGATTTAGTAATGTTCTGTTGACTCTGGTCTTGTGTCGAGTAGGAGTTTTATTTAATGCTTTCTTTTTATTTGGGCTGATCATAAAATATTGAATGACCTTTTTTTTGTTTTCTTTTGTAGTTTTGAAGTAATAAAAGTTATCCACGAAAAATTATTGGATATGGTGGGTAAAGTACAGTAAGTAGACTGATCTGCTATCTGACAATGTTTCAATATATATACATACACAGTGTTTCACTGATTCCTTTGACTGACAGGACTTTGTCTTCTGCAGAGTACCCATCATGTTGGTGGGGAACAAGAAAGATCTACACATGGAACGGTATGACACACACACAGCTAGTCTTCCCAGAGGACAGTTGTTTTCATTTTCTATAATTAGATTTAACAGGGATTTACTGTTCTGTCTTGTCGTTATGTTTGACTCTGTGGAGACCTGTTCAGCTGACCGAGTGGAGAGAAAGTACATTGGTTCAGCAGAGGGTGCGGGGCTGGAATAAACCTTTACGACTTGATGTCCTGTCATTTTATGGGCCTGCCATATAAGGCTCCACATCTTACATCTTTTGCACGGAGGGCGAAATTGCAACAAGCTCTGTCTCGCTGCAGAAGTAGATGTATAACCACATTCTCCCAACGTCAAATTTCTGTGTTTTTGTTTCTCCTGCTCTAGCATTCCATTTCTCCAAATGTCAAATTTTGAAGTTAAGGGTTAAGTTTAGTCACTCATTCTGAATGGTTAAGTTAAGGGTTAAAGTTTTGGATAGGGTACATTTTTTGCAAAGCAAAACCAGTATCCATGACTGGGGTCGAACACTTACCCTTCTGATCCAGAGTCATGAGATTACACTTATCCACAACCCTCATACACAAGGTCCTGGCAAAACCCAAGACTACTTGGTAATAGCTGGTGGTAATAGCTGGTGGTAATAGCGCTCACTGTTGCCCCTAGTAGCCTGTTTTGAAGGCATGGCTAGATGACCCTGGAAATCCATCTCCCACTCAATGCCATTCTCTGGCAGTCCTGACTCCACTAAACTAGACTACTGGCCTGTTGGCACATTGACACTAGCTGGTAAACAGTAGTCCAGTCTCTGTTTTGGAGAAGGCAGGGTCAGGTCAGTCTGCTGCATGTCTGGGTCAATTAGTTAGGCCTAATTCCTAACATGAGAATGTAGAAAGTATGGGAGGAAAGTGGAGTGGTGGTGGTTATTGGAAGACAGTCTAGTAGTAGTTGTAGGAAGGCAGTCTAGTAGTAGTAGTTGTAGGAAGGCAGTCTAGTAGTTATAGTTGTAGGAAGGCAGTCTAGTAGTTGTAGGAAGGCAGTCTAGTAGTAGTTGTAGGAAGGCAGTCTAGTAGTTGTTGTAGGAAGACAGTCTAGTAGTAGTTGTAGGAAGGCAGTCTAGTAGTTATAGTTGTAGGAAGACAGTCTAGTAGTAGTTGTAGGAAGGCAGTCTAGTAGTTGTTGTAGGAAGACAGTCTAGTAGTTGTTGTAGGAAGGCAGTCTAGTAGTAGTTGTAGGAAGGCAGTCTAGTAGTTGTTGTAGGAAGGCAGTCTAGTAGTAGTTGTAGGAAGGCAGTCTAGTAGTAGTTGTAGGAAGGCAGTCTAGTAGTAGTTGTAGGAAGGCAGTCTAGTAGTAGTAGTTGTAGGAAGGCAGTCTAGTAGTAGTAGGTGTAGGAAGGCAGTCTAGTAGTAGTAGTTGTAGGAAGGCAGTCTAGTAGTAGTAGTTGTAGTAAGGCAGTCTAGTAGTAGTAGTTGTAGGAAGGCAGTCTAGTAGTAGTAGTTGTAGGAAGGCAGTCTAGTAGTAGTAGTTGTAGGAAGGCAGTCTAGTAGTAGTAGTTGTAGGAAGGCAGTCTAGTAGTAGTTATAGTTGTAGGAAGGCAGTCTAGTAGTAGTTATAGTTGTAGGAAGGCAGTCTAGTAGTAGTTATAGTTGTAGGAAGGCAGTCTAGTAGTTGTTGTAGGAAGGCAGTCTAGTAGTAGTTGTAGGAAGGCAGTCTAGTAGTAGTAGTTGTAGGAAGGCAGTCTAGTAGTAGTAGTTGTAGGAAGGCAGTCTAGTAGTAGTAGTTGTAGGAAGGCAGTCTAGTAGTAGTTGTAGGAAGGCAGTCTAGTAGTAGTTGTAGGAAGGCAGTCTAGTAGTAGTTGTAGGAAGGCAGTCTAGTAGTAGTTGTAGGAAGGCAGTCTAGTAGTAGTTGTAGGAAGGCAGTCTAGTAGTAGTTGTAGGAAGGCAGTCTAGTAGTAGTTGTAGGAAGGCAGTCTAGTAGTAGTTGTAGGAAGGCAGTCTAGTAGTAGTTGTAGGAAGGCAGTCTAGTAGTAGTTGTAGGAAGGCAGTCTAGTAGTAGTTGTAGGAAGGCAGTCTAGTAGTAGTAGTTGTAGGAAGGCAGTCTAGTAGTAGTTATAGTTGTAGGAAGGCAGTCTAGTAGTAGTTATAGTTGTAGGAAGGCAGTCTAGTAGTAGTTATAGTTGTAGGAAGGCAGTCTAGTAGTTGTTGTAGGAAGGCAGTCTAGTAGTAGTTGTAGGAAGGCAGTCTAGTAGTAGTAGTTGTAGGAAGGCAGTCTAGTAGTAGTAGTTGTAGGAAGGCAGTCTAGTAGTAGTAGTTGTAGGAAGGCAGTCTAGTAGTAGTTGTAGGAAGGCAGTCTAGTAGTAGTTGTAGGAAGGCAGTCTAGTAGTAGTTGTAGGAAGGCAGTCTAGTAGTAGTTGTAGGAAGGCAGTCTAGTAGTAGTTGTAGGAAGGCAGTCTAGTAGTAGTTGTAGGAAGGCAGTCTAGTAGTAGTTGTAGGAAGGCAGTCTAGTAGTAGTTGTAGGAAGGCAGTCTAGTAGTAGTTGTAGGAAGGCAGTCTAGTAGTAGTTGTAGGAAGGCAGTCTAGTAGTAGTTGTAGGAAGGCAGTCTAGTAGTAGTTGTAGGAAGGCAGTCTAGTAGTAGTTGTAGGAAGGCAGTCTAGTTGTAGGAAGGCAGTCTAGTTGTAGGAAGGCAGTCTAGTAGTTGTTGTAGGAAGGCAGTCTAGTAGTAGTTGTAGGAAGGCAGTCTAGTAGTTATAGTTGTAGGAAGGCAGTCTAGTAGTTATAGTTGTAGGAAGGCAGTCTAGTAGTAGTAGTTGTAGGAAGGCAGTCTAGTAGTAGTTGTAGGAAGGCAGTCTAGTAGTTGTAGGAAGGCAGTCTAGTAGTAGTTGTAGGAAGGCAGTCTAGTAGTAGTTGTAGGAAGGCAGTCTAGTAGTAGTTGTAGGAAGGCAGTCTAGTAGTAGTTGTAGGAAGGCAGTCTAGTAGTAGTTGTAGGAAGGCAGTTTAGTAGTAGTTGTAGGAAGGCAGTCTAGTAGTTATAGTTGTAGGAAGGCAGTCTAGTAGTTATAGTTGTAGGAATGCAGTCTAGTAGTTATAGTTGTAGGAAGGCAGTCTAGTAGTTATAGTTGTAGGAAGGCAGTCTAGTAGTTATAGTTGTAGGAAGACAGTCTAGTAGTTATAGTTGTAGGAAGACAGTCTAGTAGTAGTTGTAGGAAGACAGTCTAGTAGTAGTTGTAGGAAGGCAGTCTAGTAGTAGTTGTAGGAAGGCAGTCTAGTAGTAGTTGTAGGAAGGGAGTCTAGTAGTTGTTGTAGGAAGGCAGTCTAGTAGTAGTTGTAGGAAGGCAGTCTAGTAGTAGTTGTAGGAAGGCAGTCTAGTAGTAGTTGTAGGAAGGCAGTCTAGTAGTAGTTGTAGGAAGACAGTCTAGTTGTAGGAAGACAGTCTAGTAGTAGTTGTAGGTATTGGAAGACAGTGTAGTTGTAGGAAGACAGTGTAGTAGTAGTTGTAGGTATAGGAAGACAGTCTAGTAGTAGTTGTAGGTATAGGAAGACAGTCTAGTAGTAGGAAGACAGTGTAGTAGTAGTTGTAGGTATAGGTATAGGAAGACAGTCTAGTAGTAGTTGTAGGTATAGGAAGACAGTCTAGTAGTAGGAAGACAGTGTAGTAGTAGTTGTAGGTATAGGAAGACAGTCTAGTAGTAGTTGTAGGTATTGGAAGACAGTGTAGTTGTAGGAAGACAGTCTAGTAGTTGTTGTAGGTATTGGAAGATAGTCTAGTAGTGGTTGTAGGTATAGGAAGACAGTCTAGTAGTAGTTGTAGGTATAGGAAGACAGTCTAGTAGTAGTTGTAGGTATAGGAAGACAGTCTAGTAGTAGTTGTAGGTATAGGTAGACAGTCTAGTAGTAGTTGTAGGTATAGGAAGACAGTCTAGTAGTAGTTGTAGGTATTGGAAGACAGTCTAGTAGTAGTTGTAGGTATAGGAAGACAGTCTAGTAGTAGTTGTAGGTATAGGAAGACAGTCTAGTAGTAGTTGTAGGTATAGGAAGACAGTCTAGTAGTAGTTGTAGGTATAGGAAGACCGTCTAGTAGTAGTTGTAGGTATAGGAAGACAGTCTAGTAGTTATTGTCTACTGTCTCTTACCAGGCCTGTATAATATACTACACACTGTCTTCTGTCTCTTACCAGGCCTGTAGTATAGTATAGTACACACTGCCAGCCTGATGCTTTTCTGAAAATGGGTCACTCACTCATAGCTCTACATCTTTCCTCCTCCTTCCTTTTTTGTTTCTGCTTCCTCTTTCCTACTCTCCCTCTCAGTCATTCCCAGAATAAACAGGAAATGGGGCACAGCCACCTCAAAGCAGTAAATGTTGTCTGCCATTCCCTTCCTCATACACATACACACACTCTGGCCCCATTGAGGTGATGTACACACACTCTGGCCCCATTGGGGTGATGTACACACTCTGGCCCCATTGAGGTGATGTACACACACTCTGGCCCCATTGAGGTGATGTACACACTCTGGCCCCATTGAGGTGATGTACACACACTCTGGCCCCATTGAGGTGATGTACACACACTCTGGCCCCATTGAGGTGATGTACACACTCTGGCCCCATTGAGGTGATGTTCACACACTGGCCCCATTGAGGTGATGTACACACACTCTGGCCCCATTGAGGTGATGTACACACTCTGGCCCCATTGAGGTGATGTACACACACTCTGGCCCCATTGAGGTGATGTACACACACTCTGGCCCCATTGAGGTGATGTACACACACTCTGGCCCCATTGAGGTGATGTACACACACTCTGGCCCCATTGAGGTGATGTACACACACTCTGGCCCCATTGAGGTGATGTACACACTCTGGCCCCATTGAGGTGATGTTCACACTCTGGTCCCATTGAGGTGATGTACACACGCTGGCCCCATTGAGGTGATGTTCACACTCTGGTCCCATTGAGGTGATGTACACACGCTGGCCCCATTGAGGTGATGTACACACTCTGGCCCCATTGAGGTGATGTACACACTCTGGCCCCATTGAGGTGATGTACACACTCTGGCCCCATTGAGGTGATGTACACACTCTGGCCCCATTGAGGTGATGTACACACTCTGGCCCCATTGAGGTGATGTAGACACTCTGACCTCAATGAGATTATGTATGCAGCATTGAGATTATTCATATTGTTCTCAGTGTGGAGTGAGGTTGGGAACTGTCCATTGAACGCCCACCCAGACACACAGCCACACAGGAGCCTAGTAGACTGTGTTAGTCCACTAAAGTAATCAAGGCATTACTGATCACTTCCCCATCTCTCTTCTCCCTGTCTCGAGGGCAGTGAAAGGCTTGCTCTGGGCGAAGTGAGAACCGGCTGGACCTTTTTTAATGAATCAATAACTACAGGCTATTAAATCACAGGAGTGGATGGGAATGAAGGGGTTACACCCCTGGGCTATGTAGCTTTGGGCTCGGCTGAGACTCATGTGATGCAGTTAGGATCAGTGGGGAAAAGGGGATGTTATCTTAGTATTGTGATGCTGTCTTTTCAGTTAGTCGGCTTAGTGTATAAATAACCTGGTATTACCGCCACACCGGCGGTCACAAGTCATGAAGGCAGTCAAATTTCACATGACCATTTAGTCACGGTAATTAGGTTTCTCCAAGCTCTGATGCTGCTGCTGGCCGTTAGTAGCCTACCAAACTTGCTAACAGCCTGGTACTCAGCACTCAATTGTCCTTCTAATCACTCTGACATCAATGCAAATGAATTTGAAAATCTAATCAAACACTTCATGAGAGCTCATGTTGCACAACATTTCTATAGTCTATGCAATTGCAGAAGAAACAGAGTGATGGCCTCTATTAAAAAGAGGAGGATCCCATCTTTCTATAGGCTAGGCCTACTATGTTTATTTCTCAACTCTCCTAATATTAAGCACGTTGCTTATATTTACAACAGGAGTATAGCCTACCTGGCTGGCATGAAGGAAAAAAACAACACTGGGAAATGTATCCTCCATTCGCTATTTAAGTGCATAGATGACATGTATTTTTTTCCACTGCCCCTGTTTTGATACAGGTGAATGATAATGGTCCATTCTAAATCAAAACATATTTTAAACATATATATATATATTATTTATGTATATGTAAAGACGAGATTAAATCAAGAATAGTGTGCTGAGTGACAATATTAGCATATCACTTGTGAATGATGCCCAGCGTAAGGCAAGAAACAATGTCTTTAAAAAAAATCATAGTTATAATCAAATCAAATCATAATCATATTCGCACACCTCGTGTAGCCTAACCCATAGGCCTGTATGTTTTAATAAGGTTTGTATCACAACTAAAGCGGCCAAATAACTTCTTTAAAATTAAGCGCATGAATCCACTTTACAAGGGTTGTAGAGCCTGACTGGCATACATAAGCAGCTCGCAAGTTTCAAGTTTGGGGAATATAATTTTCCCCATAAAAATGCAACTTTATAATAAAAGCATTACATGCATAATTGCATTTGTGGCCACTTTTGATAATGGTGTTTTCCTGCTAATGGAACATTTGTGCTTATAGCCTACTTACTGCCTTGTGCTCAGTGCTGCACTTATAATGTGAAGAAAAAGCCTAAACGTTCTGATCTGTTGCGTCAGCCTTATTGCATAAAACAGGTTTTTTGATGTTAGTGGTTGTATTCATGTGGGATCTATCGCGTCCTACAACTGTCCCAGACAATGTTTGGAATATTTTGTTCTCACAAAGAATAGAACAGGTCAACTTTTGTACTATGGGGGATAGTAGATTGACAGGCTAGTGCTTTTGCTGTTCTTTAGGCCTACTCTTATTGTTGGCTAACAAAGTAAATGTGGACATTTCTTCCAATATCTTCAATATGCACCTCAGAATTGGATAAGGAGTTGCTTCCCCGATGTCTGTCTTAACTTGTAGCCTGTGAGAAAGAGCCATGTGAGTGAGAGACGCTTCGGATTGCGCAGCACGCTCAGTGAGAAGGGCACAGCACTCTGGGCCGCAAAATGCATGTTTTTTTGGAGGTGCATTACAGCCACAAAGGGGATGCCGCCGTTAAATTCGAGGCATTATCAAGTGCTTGTCAAATTGTTAATGAGAGACTACTGGAGTGGGTACAGCCTGCGCAAAAAAACTAAGCAGAGCTCATGCCTTTCAAGCACTTTTCAAATCATCATTAGTCTCATCATGCAGCCTTACAATGTATTACAGATCAAAACATATAGCCCAACGTTTGTAGAACAACCAAAGTTACATTAATAACTCTAAAAACAACAGTATGCTATTATTTTCTTCTGAAATAGACTACATTTTCTTCATATCATGCTTCTTTAGAACTGTCTAAAGTAAATCATAGATTTATTGTGAAGGTCTAGGCTATATTACATGGATTTATGAGCCTTTTTTTAAATGGCTTGTAAAATGTGTGGAAGCCAGGAGATGCTAAATGTGTTTAACTAACGGTGAATTACCGTTAGACTCACAGTTATTTGTTTGACAATCACCGGCTGACGAAATTTTGTGACCGCCACATCCCTATCTGTGACCATAGGAGTTGGCTATATAGCACAAACAGATTTGGGACCAGGGTAGTGTTGAGAAATAGCGTAGCGAGCCTACTCTGTGGCTTATAGGTCCCAATTCAGACATAAGAAAGGTTTCATTTCCTACGCATGCCTTTCCTAAGCTCTTATCGGTAGTTGGTATTTAGACTTTGCAGGTGTGGTTCCCTTGAGCTCTGCACACATTTAATTCAAACACTGAAAACCCCCTTGCTGGCCAACATATTTTCTCGTGGAGTTTTCATTAAATAGGGTTTTCAGGACCTTTTATCTAAGGCCATCCCTTTAAATTTGGTGCACATTTGTAATTACATTTTTCTCGACAGACTAACTAGAATATCTGTAGAGAACGATTCAGAATATAGGGATCAATGAAAGAAAGTAATCTAATATATGCATATTCGTCTCCGTCTCGGGTAGATTTAATAATACTCTTATCTTGTAGATTATTTAGGCAGTTTTAGGGTTAGGAAGGTGTTATGAATCGGTTACACTTTACACTCAGCGTCATAACACAGTCATGACAGCTGACACAACTTGTCATAACCTGTTATAATATGGTCATAACACTGTCATAACATATATTTAGACCTATTGTGACGTTGTCGTTTTATGGCTGGTTATGACACCTACAGTACATAAGAGTGTAGAAACCAGCACAACCTACCATGGTAGTTATGACACCTACATACTGTACATGTCAAAACCACACAGGGCAAAACATTTCCCTTACACCATAGCCTACGTGTCAACAATATGTTTATGATATATATATATATATATATATATATATATATATATATATATATATATATATATTTATATTTATATTTATATATATATATATATTTATATTTATATTTATATATATTTATATATTTATATTTATATTTATATATATTTATATATATTTATATATATATATATATATATATATATATATATATATATATATATATATATATATATATATATATATATTTATATATATATATATATATATATATATATATATATATATATATTTATATATATATATTTATATATATATATATTTATATATATTTATATATATATATATATATATATATATATTTATATATATATATATATATATATATTTATTTGTATTTTTTTATTTACCATATTAAATTGTAATTACACACGCATTTATGTCAGACATGCACCTACCCCAATTCTCTGTTGCTGATGACTGGGATGAATACAGGAGCAGGACAAGACACCCTCTTTTTGACTGATGACTGGGATGAATACAGGAGCAGGACAGACACTCTTTTTGACTCATGATTATGATGTCATAATGCTTCTTGACAGAGTCATAAAGTGTATTTTCTACAAGTTATTTAAAATATGATGAAAAGAAAACAACATGACGGTTAAGAATTCATAACAACAAAGGATTTAAGAAACAAACTTTCAAACGAAAGGATAAATGTGAGTTTTGACACTCTTATGTAGGTGTAATAACCAGCCATTAAATAATGCAATATATGTCACAAGTGTAAATACATGGGTCATGAGTGTTATGACCATATTATGACATGTTATTGTAGCTGTTATTACTGGGTGTCAAGTATGAATCATAAACAGGTTTGGAGAGCCTTTAAGCACTAAATATATTGCTGAATACAAAAATAATGGTTTGAGTCATCCTGAAAGTTGGCATATTCAAGTTCAATCCATTTTTTTTTTTATGTGTACAATAGGGGTTGAACAATAGTCCTATAAATTTACCCTAATCATGGAAGTGTATGACAACTGTCCAGTCGTTGTGAACCGTGCTCCAGGTTTAACCTGCTACGTGTGGTCTGAGTTCCATAATGATTCAAATAGGCTACATGTCCCAAATGACTAATTATTGTATAACGTTAGACTATGATCCACTAATGCTAGAGACCCTCAGGAACAACTATACGGACGTATGCAAAGCAAGGTAAACAGAACTGAATGTAATGATGCAAAATGTAGGCTACAAATTTAAGGACATTAACATTAAAGGGACAGTTATATATGTATGTGGGTATTACTGGCAGTGGCTAAAATTAAAATTTAGAATAACGGCACAACTTATTTATAGCCTCCTTCACTGTGAAAAAGGGGCCCCGATACATGTCATGTTGATATGATTTTCAGTTTGCTTCAATATGTCTGATTTCACATTCATCTCCAGGGATCATAATGGAAAATCATATAAAACAATTTAATGTATTTAAATTCCCCTTCTCCAAATGGATTACTAATTTACCTAGCTCTTATCAATTTGTAATTTACAGTATATAGAGCATGCTGTTATTTCTGTCCTGATAAAAGAAAGTAGCTTTTTCCACTCAACCTTATTCATCAGGACAGAAATAACATCAGGGATCCTTTGCTCCGGAGCATGAGAATTTTTTGTTGTTGAAAATTCCCCAAAACAAATATTCTTTCTTATAAAATTGCACATGGTAAAAAAAACGATAAAAAGTGTTTCCCTGCCAGACAAGGATTGTCCCGAATGTCCTGCTTTTCTACACATTGGCAAAATGTACATTTTTTTCAGTTTTAAAGCTACTTTCCTGTAATTCAAAAAATGTATTTCATAACTTATGACGTGTTCATATGCTATCTGCAGGGCCCCCAAAGCTTGCCCCCCCCCCCCACCTTGCGGGGGCGTGCACTTTGCCAGTGGGAATAGCATGCTATTCTCATGCTTAAGTTCAAGGTCAGAATATGCGTAGAGAAAAGTGCATAAAAAGGGAATTGCGTTCCATTTACACGTGCTTGACTCCGGTTGGAATTCCCCCATAGTGAAAACAGCTCAGTTCCATTTACACGTGCTTGACTCTGGTCGGAATACCCCCATAGTGAAAACAGCTCAGTTCCATTTACACGTGCTTGACTCTGGTCGGAATCCCCCCATAGTGAAAACAGCTCAGTTTCGTCATTAGCGCCTTACCCTCCTGTAATGCTCCCATTTGGATTTTACCACTTTCACATGTGGTTATACTGTAGCGTTACAAACAAATGGTGTTCACTTTATTATTCTGTTCCCCTCAGTACAATCAGGAACTGTGTGTATGGGCTGTACTGCTGTCACAAGCTAATTGTAGTCACTGTGACGTGTTGTTTCCCCCTCTCTCCTCAGTGTAATCAGTTGTGAAGAAGGCAAAGCGCTGGCTGACTCGTGGAACGCAGCATTCATGGAGTCCTCTGCAAAAGAGAACCAGGTGATGACGATGACTGGACATTCACTCCCAGAGCCATCGGTTAGACGAAGTTTGACATCTACTGTAGTATGGTAATGGGTGCCATCTTGGCACCGAATGTTCCAAGGCTATTACAGTCTAGTGTGAATACATACAGTGAGAGTAATGTAAAGGAAGAAACATTTGGTGCCAGCATGGAAGACAGTTTGCCAAAGTGTAATACCTACAGCTTTGTTCATCATTCTCAGCTCATCAGTCTCTCTTTAAGCAGTTCTCGTCCCTGTCATTCCTGGGTAGGGGGACAGAGCTAGGCAGGGGAATAGGGGGGCAACACTGGTAGGGTAGACATTGATCAGACCCCATTTCTGTGCTGTGAGGTTAACTGCCTTGCTCGAGGGCAGAACGACAGATTTTTACCTTGTCATCTCAAGGATTCGATCCATCAACCTTTTGGTTACTGGCCCAACGCCAGGCTGGCTACATGCTGCTGATGATATCAAAATAATGTTTGAATCAAATATTCCAATGTTTCAACCTTCTTTCTTTCCCAGCAGCCACAATTCATCTGTCAATGTTTGGCTTTCTTTTAGATTTGCTGGTGTGAACTGAACACATTTCACCATCACCATTTAACCTACGTATTAAGCACAGAGCAGAGAAAACATCAGTCTGCACACTCCTGATGTCTTGATATGGCATAATTTCTGTCCTCTGACTTTCTGTTTCCTGTGTGAGTCAGACGGCGGTGGAGGTGTTCAAGAGGACCATCCTGGAAGCGGAGAAAATGGAGGGGGGAGCCCCCCAGGGCAGGACGTCCTGCTCCCTGATGTAACCATCCGCCTCGGGCCCTCGCAACACGTCCCCAACCACAGCACTGGACACTGGGAAATCCCTCTACTTGAAGTGGCTAATAGCCTGTTCTCCCTCGAGAAACGTCTTCTTTTTTTCCCTATTATTTGTGTTTTTTGGGGGGAAGGACAGAGGAAGACTTTGACATTAAGAGTAATTATCAATCCCAGCTTAGAGTACACTCGTATCACCCCCCCCCCCCCCCCCCCCCCCAATGTCTTCCCCTTCTTCTGAGAAACTAAACGTGGTGAAATATCGAGCCTTACTTCTCATTTAAAGCCTGTAATCTCATTGCTACCTGATTTCCCCCCTTCCCCTTGAAAAGTTTGTATAACAACGTATTTCATAAAGTTATTATTATGGCCACTACAGTTGGCCAGCATTCATTCACTAGTGTAGTGAATGTTGATTCCCCCCCTTTTTTTTGTAATCATTAAATCTGCATATTGGTTCACTACAGTTTGCTTTTCTGTCTGATTGTTTCTCAGAATTAGATTTTTTTTGTTTAATACAAACTATCAGAATACACATGAAAATTATATATTTTGATATTACAGTATGTGATATAGGAATGATATATTTTCCCTAACCTGTCCTGGGATAAATGATTCGGTATTCTACTTCCTCTTGGCTCCTCTACCTCAGAACATGTCAAAACGCTGAGGTTGCCACCCAGTCAGGGAAACAGAATGTGTCATCACACCACTCCTCACTCTTGCCAGCTCTCGGAGTGGGTCCATGATAATTAACATTACCAAGGAGAAATGGAAACCTGGTGGGTTGGATTAATATGTGCCCCAATGAGAGATCTAATCCTCATTATATTCCTCTCTATAATCCAGTTGGAGTAGAGTGGAGATAGTTACTGTCATGTATAACCAATTACAGTACGGACTTATAGCCAGTCTTTACTCCATAGAATACATTACTTTTTTGATGGAGAAACAACCCCTAGCCCACCTACCCGCTAGGCACTTGGGTAGATCTGCAAGGATGGGGTCTGGGTCTATACTGAACAAAAATGTGAACGCAACATGCAATGATTTTACTGAATTACAGCTCATATAAGGAAATCAGTCAATTGATAAATAAGGCCCCATGGATATCACGACTGGCTGCACCCCTTCCAGAATTTGTTTTTCCCCGCAAAAGGGCTTTCTTACAGACAGAAATACTCATGTTTTATCAGCTGTCTGGATCCCGCAAGTGAAGAAGCCACATGTGCAGGTTTGGGCTGGCGTGGTTATACGTGGTCTGTGGTTGAGAAGGCGAATGGACGTAGTGCCAAATTCTCTAAAACAACATTGGAGTAGAGAAATGAACATAAACTTCTCTGCCAACGGCTCTGATGTACAGTTGAAGTCGGAAGTTTATATACACTTAGGTTGGAGTCATCAAAACTCTTTTTTTCAACCACTCCACAAATTTCTTGTAGTTTTGGCAAGTCAGTTCAACATCTACTTTGTGCATGACACAAGTAATTTTTCCAACAATTGTTAACAGACAGATTATTTCACTTACAATTCACTGTATCACAATTACCGTGGGTCAGAAGTTTACATACACTAAGTTGACTGTGCCTTTATACAGCTTGGAAAATAGGCTTCTGATAGGCTAATTGACCTAATTTGAGTCAATTGGAGGTGTACCTGTGGATGTATTTCAAGGCCTACCTTCAAACGCAGTGCCTCTTTGCTTGACATCATGGGAAAATCAAAAGAAATCAGTCAAGGTACCAAGTTCATCTCTACAAACAATAGTATGCAAGTATAATCACCATGGGACCACGCAGTCGTCATACCGCTCAGGAAGGAGACACGTTCTGTCTCAGAGATGAACGTAGTTTGGTGGAAAAGTGCAAACCAATCCCAGAACAGCAGCAAAGGACCTTGTGAAGATGCTGGAGGAAACAGGTACAAAAGTATCTATATCCACAGTAAAAACAAGTCCTATATTTACATAACCTGAAAGGCCGCTCAGCAATGAAGAAGCCACTGCTCCAAAACCGCCATAAAGAAGCCAGACTGCGGTTTGCAACTGCACATGGGGGCGAAGATCTTACTTTTGGAGAAATGTCCTCTGGTCTGATAAAACAAAAATAGAACTGTTTGGAGGAAAAAGGGGGAGGCTTGCAAGTCGAAGAACACCATCCCAACCGTGAAGCACGCGGGTGGCAGCATCATGTTGTGGGTGTGCTTTGCTGCAGGAGGGACTGGTGCACATCACAAAATAGATGGCATCATGAGGTAGGAAAATGTGGATATATTGAAGCAACATCTCAAGACATCAGTCAGAAAGTTCAAGCTTGGTCGCAAATGGGTCTTCCAAATGGACAATGACCCCAAGCAAACTTCCAAAGTTGTGACAAAATGGCTTAAGGACAACAAGGTCAAGGTATTGGAGTGGCCATCACAAAGCCCTGACCTCAATCCCATAGAAAATTTGTAGGCAGAACTGAAAAAGCGTGTGCGAGCAAGGAGGCCTACAAACCTGACTCAGTTACACCAGCTCTGTCAGGAGGAGTGGGCCAAAATTCACCCAACTTACTGTGGGAAGCTTTTGGAAGACTACTGAAACATTTGACTCAAGTTAAACAATGTAAAGGCAATGCTACGGAATACTAATTGAGTGTATGTAAACCTCTGACCCACTGGGAATGTGATGATAGAAATAAAAGCTGAAATAAATAATTCTCTCTACTATTATTCTGACATTGTACATTCTTAAAATAAAGTGGTGATCCTAACTGACCTAAGACGGAATTGTTACTAGGATTAAATGTCAGAAATTGTGAAAAACTGAGTTTAAATGTATTTGGCTAATGTGTATGTAAACTTCTGACTTCAACTGTACATTCCTGCAGACAGCGTGTTTAATCAACTTCTTGATATGCCACACCTGTCAGGTGAATGGATTTTCTTGGCAAAGAAGAAATGCTCACTAACAGGGACGTAAACAGAGTGGTGCAGAAAATTTGAGAGAAATAAGCTTTTTGTGCGTATGAAACATTTCTGGGATGTTTTATTTCAGCTCATGAAAAAGGGGATCAACACTTTACATGTGGCATTTATATTTTTGTTCAGTATAACATGGCAAAACATCCTAGCCTATTCGATGGCATGGAGAAGATTCTGCCATATTGGTTTTACCTGTCCAATTCTCCCAGGGCTGAATCTCAATAGTCTAAAGTGGATATCTCCTCTCCATCTGCACTGATCTGAAAACTACAGGATAGGTCAAAGCAGTATGGCGGATGCCTTCTGGGATTTTGTTTCCTCTGTCCAGCTCTTTCACGTTAGTGCAGAAGAAAGGAGACTGCAGATGCAAATGAGCTGTTAGTTAAATCTGGTGCAAGACATAATTTCTCACTATTACTGACACTTGTGTTTTTGTTGAACATTGTCTAATGTTGGCGTCTAATAATGACAACTAAAGTGGGAAAGGGGATGCCTAGTTGAAGTGAATGAGACCAACATTACAGGCCTGCTACCCAGGCTATGATTGAGAGGGGATAAATTATACAAAGATAGGGCGATCTATTAACCTATTGGCCCGAGCGAGAAAGAGAGTCAGCATATCCAGAGGTAGAGAGACACTTAAGAGGGCTTATCATCCTCTAATGGACTTGTAGGCGATCGATTAGCATTCAAGGGTAGTAATCCAATACCACAATGCACTATCAGCAAGTCAGGAGATCCATTTACGTTCTCTATATTCTCTTACAGAGCTTCAAGCTCTCCAAGATATTATAATATGCCAATGTTGAAAAACATTTTATGACATTGAAGAGTCAGTATAAATCTATATGTCTCACTTGAATGTACAGGGATAGTTCTGAGAATCATAAACAGTTTTATCACCAGATTTATATGCCCAGTGCGTTATTGTCATAACAGCCATATAAAACTATTTCAAAGCCATAAAATCTTAATAATCTATTGAAATGTCCCCCACACAACATCACTGCCAGTTCTAGTACTTCAGATCAGAGGTCGATGGTCATCTAAATAAGGTTGTGACACCCTGTCTGTGTGAACAATGGCAGGTCATAGTAGTAGTATTGTGTGGAGAGGGCAAGAGAATACTGAGCCTTTGATGTAGCTCTGCACGCTCTCTTCTCCCTCGTGGGCCTATCACCTGGTTGCCATGATAACCACCCTCCCACCACAGGCACACACACTTCTCTCTGTCTTTCTCACTGTGGGCATGCCAGGCCTTATTCAACTTGACCAGAAGAGAAGTGTAGCATGTGCAAAACAGCCTGCACAAAGCCCTGGCCAAGCAAAACCCTTTGTTGTCCTCCTGTTTAGTCTCTCTACAGCCAAAGCCCAGAATCAGCAGTGCCAACAGTTGAAGGGAAAGTGCCCACCCAGCAAAAGCCCTAAGTCCCCCATTGTGTGTCCTTTGTGTGGCAAGCCTCGCGATACTTTCCGGCACGGCCCCGGACGTATATATTGAGGTGTCCAACTTTTTTACTGTTACACTTTACTTGTGGGCCAGGTTGGACAGTATCCAGTGGAAATGTCGCAGTATTCTGGAAAGGTAAGCTGCACCTGGGTCTTCTTGTATACACACGGCATCAGGTAGGTTACCACTGGGACATAACTGACTGGATAGCCAGGCCAGGTCTCCCTTGAAAAATAGGTATTTGGACCTCACTGGGACTACCAGGTAAAGGTTAGAGAGAACTCCAGCCAATAAACATATAGGTTTGGGAGTGTATGCATTTAACAGGTAGTGTAGGTGTGATAACATGAGTTTGGAAATTTGGAGGCAATCCCTGGTGAAAATGTGAGATTGTTCTGATCAGTGCCATAACTGTCTTGCTGGGAGAAATGTTAAATCAGTCGATCTAAAAGAGCAAGTCCTGGGAGCATTTCATTTATTTATTTATTTGATTTAAACTATCAGTGGCCGGTATGGATAATTAGTTGGTGGCTGGCCAATAGGAATAGACATACCATAGTCTTGTATGCATAATGCTGCTAAAGCCAACTCGAGTATTTTATTAATAGCTGCAGTTGGTTTCAGCACATACATACAGCATGGAAACAAGACTGCATGACAACATCTGGAAAGCTGAAGCGTTAAAGTTTCCGCGATTAGAAATGAAAAGGTAACATCCGGTTGAGGCGACATATGCAGCGTTTACCTTGAATGAAGTCTACTCTAAAGCGGAAACATTGCGTTTAAATTTCAATCACGCTGTAAAGCTGAACTTCCGTGATGTGGATTGAATAGACACTCCAGTGACAAAGTGTCCGTTAAGCCTCTAGCCTGGGATCCAAACTCAATCGCTCTGGACGTTTCACTACATTTGGCTAAGTGAACAATAAAACGAAATGGAGCAATGGAGTTTGCATCCAAATACTATTTGAAATCGTTCAAATACTTTAAGCGTTTGCTTTAGCCTGCCTGCAGTGGCAGCTGGGTGGGGGTTGCACTTTTGGGATTCTTCTATGGGTTGCATTGCAACAGGCAAGCTCAATCAAGCCAGTTATATTATAATGATGTTAAATATTATTTGATCCCAGGCTATCCTACCTCGACCTCCCCACCCTAACTAATAAACTGTGGGATTAACCTCTTCACCCACCCAACACAGATCACCTTCTACGAGGGAAAATGCTTCACCGGCAGGCAGCTGGAGGTCAGGGGCGACTGTGATAACTTCCAGGACCGTGGCTTCATGAACCGCGTCAACTCCATCCGTGTGGAGAGCGGCGCCTTCTGCTGCTTCGACCACCCCGACTTCAAGGGACAGCAGTACATCCTGGAGCACGGCGAATACCCAGAGTTCCAGCGTTGGAACAGCCACAACGACCACATGGGCTCCTGCAAGCCCATCAAGATGGTGAGAGATGGGGTTAAGGGTTCCGGATTGTAGGGATAGGGGTTAAGGAGTGAAGGGATAGGTTAAGGTTTGAAGGGATAGGGGTTAAAGGGATAGGTTAGAAGGGATAGGGGTTAAGGTTTGAAGGGATAGGGGTTAAGGTTTGAAGGGATAGGTTAAGGTTTGAAGGGATAGGGGTTAAGGTTTGAAGGGAAAGGGGTTAAGGGATAGGGGGGTGCTAATGAGGATGATGAGAGGTTACGTTATAGAGCCATTTTCTACTTTAACTCAAAAGATACTTTAGATTCTTCTCGCTCATCTTCATTATAATAGTATTCCGTATTCCGCTGTTGAAAAGCGTGTATGAAATCCAAATGCAGACTCACGTTAACCCCTCTCCTCTTCTACTGTGTCTTGCAGCACGGCGAGCACTACAGAATGGAACTGTTCGAGGCCTGTAACTTCTCTGGCCAGTGTGTGGAGGTCTGTGACGACTGCCCCTTCCTGCAGAGCCGCGGCTTCAGCAAGAGCTGCATCAACTCCATCAAGGTCTACGGAGACGGAGCGTAAGAAACACACCGCTAGCCACAGACTGCAATCACACACACGTAAAACTGTGAAATCAGAGATAAACACATTTACAGTGATTACACATTTGGATCTATTTTTGTTGAGCTAAGATATCCAACCTTTTAGCATGTTCTAGCAGGTAAAGCGTAGACACTGCTGAATTACCTAAATAACTAATTCCACTATTCACAACTGTGGTCCCAACTGTTATTTTCCAGGAGTGAGTTGAATATTAAAGGGGAAGTTCAGGATTTTACAACTTGTTGTTAAATGGTTCCTCACCCTGAAAGTAGTATATTTATTTTTAAAAGCCAAACCACATATGTAGTTGATTTGATGTGTGATAGATTTATAAAATACTATGTAATTGATTCATTTATTAATTGAATGGACAGGCTATAGCTATTAGCAAACACACAATACATTTCTATATTTGACTTAATATCCTGACAACATCAAATTACACACAGTAGATCTATTTAGGCCATTACTGCTATTCCATCTTCTCTAACGGTGTGTGAAGTGAGCAGATGTGTGACCATTTCTAACCTGCCGGTTTCCTTCTGTAGCTGGGTGATGTACGAGGAGCCTAACTTCCGCGGACGCATGTACATCGTGGAGAGAGGAGACTACTGCAGTCACAATGAGTGGCAGGCCGAGAACCCCAACATCCAGTCCATCCGTAGAGTGGTCAACTACTTCTAAACCTTTTCCCCTGTCCTGCCCCAGACCCGCATGGACTGACTTTCACCATTCTAGAAATGTACAATAAAAAAAAATACATTTAAAAAAACATAATACCACAAATGTCTTTTTAATCGAACACTTGCTGTGTTGTGTGAGTGTACGAGGGTCTATATGGAGCAGTGGTTTTCAACCTGGGTACTAGGACCCCTGGGGGTACTTGGGAAGACTCATTAAGAATATTGGCTTAACGATTGATTGCACATGAGGGGGTACTGCGAGAGCAAAACATATCTGCGGTAAGGTACCCCAAAAAGGTTATGATTAGATAGCACAGGAGGTTGGTGGCACCTTAATTGGGGAGAATGGGCTCGTGGTAATGACTCAGTGGAATGGTATTAAACACATGGTTTCCATGTGCTTGATGCCATTCCATTTGCCCCGTTCAAGACATTATGAGCCATCCTCCCCTCAGCAGCCTCCACTGGTAGATAGATACGGTATAGAGCACAGGCACAAGAAAAATAAATCTTCATACTATCACTCATTCACAACTGTGAATCATGAGGCACAAATACATACTAATTGCAAAGGAGTATTTATTGTATGTAATAACAGGTTCTTAAATTAAATGCACATGACTTTGAAACTAAAGGCAACCTGAACTAATATGGCACTAAGACCAGTCATGTATTGTCATATTGGTAATCAAACTCCATGAAAACCACAACTGAAATAAAAACAGAATTTAACCCAACTTAATTTCTTGATTAAATTACTTAAAGGGATCTGGAATACTAAAACAGAGCACGAAGACAAATGTATTTCAGTTGGAGAAACATCTTGTACACAAGCAACCAAAAATCCCTTTACGATACAATTATAAGCCTCACATTCTAAACAGGGTTGAAATCTCAAACATGAACCTTCAAATAATCCAAGTGGTGAGAATGGGGAGAACACAGTCCCCTCTAGAGCATAAACCAGTCAGCAGATTCACTTTCTGATTTCCTTTTTTGATTGACGTTAGCTCACTTCCTTACAAATTATTTCCAATCTGTTTCACATGTTTAAATGACAACACTTTAGTACAAAAAAAACAGAATATAAAAATGTTGATGTATCGCTATGGGGAAAAAAACAATAATCACAAACCTAATTTGGGGTCTAAAAAGACCGAAATCAAACACCCTTGTTTTAGGACGTGGTGGAAGTGCTTTAAAAATGGCCGCCGGCTGGACGGCACTTTAGCTGGAGGGGGTACAGTTCCTGTGGAGGTAGGACTTCATCTGAGCTATGACCTCGCTCTCCTCCTCCAGGGTCAGGTCCAAGTAGTCTTCTTCATGTCGGGGGATATCCTCCAGCACCTCATTCACCAGGTCTACGTCCATAGGGTCCTCCCCTTGGCTCCCAGAGCCTGGACACACCAATGACAAGTGTCATGTTCATTAGGGCTCTACTTTGGGGATTTGGGTATAAATGGCATCCTGGCGCCTTAAGTATCAGAAGCATATTGAATGCCTCTTTCTCACATAGACCTCTCCACAGCGGAACACTAGCCAGTGTATGTGACAATAAAACCGATTTTTTAAATGATTTATTCAATAACGGAGTAACGGAGTAATGAGAGCGTGAATCCATCTGTTCATCTGCATGCTTCTCTGTGTACGTACGTGTGTGAATGTGAGTCCTACCTGCGGACTCAGAGGAGGTGCTGGGCTCCTCGGACAGTGAGGAGGGGGGAGAGGGGGAGAGCAGCTCTGGGGGCAGGACCCCCTGGTTGTCCAGCAGTAGCTGGGTGGCCCCTTGCACGTCTCCCCCCGTCAGCCTCAGTGCAGCTTCGGCAGCCTCCGGCTCAAAGCCCAGGTATAACAGCTATGCAGAGGGAAGGATAAGGTACCATACTAAACTGATAAACCTACCTTTTATACTGAAAAAGTGACGAGAGCGAGTGAGTGAGTGAGAGCTCGAAAGAGGTAGGGGATGTTACCTGCTCAACCTTGGATTGATCTATGGGGAGCTCTGTGTTGTGGTTGGTTACAGCAGCAGACTCAGCCTGGGTGGACTCTAGAAGAATCTAGGGGGAAACAAGCAAACAAGGATCAAGTAATACAAAAAGAATACATATTAGCAAAGTATGCTAGCCTGCACCTACACTCTTCTGCTAGCTAATGTTGCTTCATGGCTCTGGTTATGGTAACATGTTGTGATGGTTGGCATATCCTCTTTCATGGCGTATTGAGAAACAATGTGTGTTTTTGAAGTAGCAGCGACTGCCTCTCACCCCATAGGCTCTGTCCATGTCCCCGTCTGCCTGATGGAGGGCCCGGGCAGCGTCTCTCTTGGAGTAACCCAGCGCTCTGAGGGTGGCCAGGCCCTCCATACGCCTCATCCTCTTCTCCCTCTCCTGCTGTTTCATCTCCTCCCTCTCCTGACAGGGACAGACAAAACCATAGAATTACACTCAATATGTCCACCGCTCCACCCATCATGGGACACTGACTTGAATAGTTCTAGTAAGTGTATTTCTATGATTATAACAGCCCTGATAACTTAGTTGCTATTAGGAAATATTTCCTATCATCTGCAACTACATCAAGTGGGACTTATTTAATTAATAAAAATATAATAAACTAGAATAGACATTACCATTCAAATCAACATTGCGTCATTCTATTGCTCAGGGGGGACCCACCTGTCTCCTGTGGGTGATGTGCAGTGCGGCCTCGTCTACGTTGCCGTGGCAGGCCCTCAGGCCTAGACGGGCCTCCTGCTCAGAGAAACCCAGACCCATCAGCCCGGTCATCTTCCCTGGGTCCAGACACAGACGCCCATACAGGTCCTCCACCTACAACACAGCAGGAGTAAGCGGTAGAATCAGTAATATTACAGTGAGGTGCCTCCCTGCTTATAGAAATTTTGTTGTTAATGTCTGAAGACAAGACAATCTGGAAGCAGGAATCCAGATTGTACAGCCAGATGATGTACTGTACCCGCATTAGCTTCTGTGTGGCCTGGTGTTCGTTACCATCCAGGTAAGCTAGTAAGCTCTGTAGGAGGTACAACCTGAGGAACAGCACTTCCTCTCGTCCTGTATTTCCCTGAAAACAAAATTAAATTAATAAAATGTACTATATTACAACTTTTATGAAATTCAGATCGACGTAGGTGCCTAGTGGGTTAGCCGTTGTTTGTTAACAGAGCCATAAACCATAGATGGCGGTTCATCACCTTGATCTGCATGAGCCTCTGCTGCTGTTCTCCGTAGCACTTGAGGAAGCAGTCCTCGGCTCTCTGCAGCCTCTGCTTGCCGTCGTCCAGGCAGGAAAGGGCCTCCAGGGCTCTGTAGCACCACACGATGTCCAGCTGCAGTACTGCATAGTTGTCCACCGTGCTCAAGAGCACCGAGCCACATGTACTGTGGAGAGACACACAAAATATATATCTTACATCAGTCTTAATATATCGAATGGATCGGAGGAACTGTACAATGGTATTAGAGGTGGAACAGAACGTGTAGCAGAAGTCGTACACATTCAAAGTCAAATAAAATGATAACACCATAAAATGATCTGACATTTTTAAATCAGACATTGACGGTTTTAACCAAAAGTTAAATGTGTGTTTTGACCAATATCTGCCTTGACAAAGGATTTCTGTGATTGTAGGTGTTTTACCCAAACTGGTCGTCAGCTTGCAACAGGTGGCACAGAGCAGCGTCGTACTGTTTTCTCTTCATCAGAGCGCGGCCTTTCTCGTGGAACCCCATGGCTAGAATCAAAGCCTGAGGACAACAATCACACAGCATTAGAAATAGTCAAGAGTTTGTGTGGTGCGGAGTCACAATCAGTGGAGGTTAAATTCACACAGAACACATGGCAAGAATCATAGTTACCATTCAAGCCACACGTTGTGTGAGCTTGCTGTCCACTCGTACTGCTTATCATGGCAGTTATGAATATAATATTGCTCATATGTTCATGAGTCCTTTGTCTAGACTACCTTTTTCTCTCTGTGAGGTATTTTCAGAGGGTTCCCCTTCTGATCAGCAATCTCTAGGAATGGAGTCGTGGCTGGGTCATCGGTGCCATCTACAATGACAACCAAACCACAGAACCACCATAAAATAACACTCCTGTAGCGTTGTGATTGAGGTTAAACGCAGTATGAGGGTTTACTGAGAGGATCTGGATGCCTAAAATGACAACCAAGCCAAAGAATAAGCATGAAGTAATATTCCTGTAGCGTTGTGATAATTGTGATTGTGTTTAAAAGCAGTGTCTCGCTAACCTCTCTCGGAGAGGATCTGGAAGCCCTTCTGGGTTCTCTGGACACTCTGGTCCTGGGTTTTCTTCTTCTCCTCCTCCTCCGCCATCTGTTTCTTCCTCTCAGGCTCGCTCACCCGCAGAACCATAATCTTACTGTTGTTTTTCACGTCCTGTTCATCCAGACGCTTCTCTGTGAAGAGAAACCGTTTCAATGCTTGCAAAGTTGAGAGAGAAAAAATAAGAAACCTGCACATTGGTCTTGCTAATATCACTGCTCTTTATTATAAGCTTTACGTATCGGACTTAAGGACTTCGTCAAAGCTTTTGCATGCAAAGCTGAAATTACCAAACATAATGAGAGTTCATATGCATTGATTAGAGGGTGGTTGTGGCAACTAGACCTAAGTGGAACTTACCAGGAGTCAGTGTCTTCCCATTCAAAATTAACTTGATGTATTTGAGTCCATATTGTTCAGCAATCCTATACAAATGTAGGAAGAAAGTAGCACTGTATAGCTTTGTGACCTTAGACATAATAGGCCAATTAAGACACTTCACCCACTGATAACATAAAATATTGACATTGTGATGGCCATTTTCACTTACCTAGCCATGATATCTTGTGCAAGGACATCCAGTTTAGTCTCCAAATAGTTCTTCTTCTTGACATCCTAAAGCAATCAGGTAAAAAATCAGGAATTATTTGTTTATTTTCTGTAGGGTGTGTCAGGGAAAACACACCCACCCTCAAACTCAAAACACACAAACCTTTTTTCCGTCTTTAGGCAGAAGGAGTTCCAACGTGGCCACAAATGTCTCTCTATAGGTCTTATTCCCCATTCCTCTCTTTACTGCTTGGGATCTGATGCTCTCCAAGGCACTTGCCACTTCAGACACAGAGAAGCACACAATGGGTGCATAGTTCACTGCAAGCTGCTGCAATGACAACAGTGACAAAGACAGACACAGACAGGCATAGTTAAAAACTATCACACAAATCTGACTCATAGTCAGGTGACAGACCAACCAGCTGAATGAACATCAACACATTTAGAATGGCTATAATGTTACCTGCAGAGGTTGCTGTCCTGCCTGGTTGTTTTCTGTGGTGTATGGTGGGTTCCAGAGCTGAATTTTATCTTGTTTTAAAAGATTTACCAGCTTTGCCTGAATATGCATCTCTGCCATTCTCAAAACTGTGGAAAAAAATATGGTAGGAAAAGTGAAAGTGAACAGCTAGCACGCAAACAATAGGGGAATTCCGCAGGATGAAGTACGAACATGTATGTACTCACTACTGTAAGTCGCTCTGGATAAGAGCGTCTGCTAAATAACTCAAATGTAAAATGGATGAGTAGAACTAACTAGCTACAGTAGGTAGAGCCAATATTATTGTTTGCTAACTACGCAGTCGCAGACAACAACAACAGCTGCGACGCTGCCCATTTTGGCTACGACTAGCTCACTCAGGATAAATACGACACATTCGTTGTTTCAGATTTATTTAAAGATTTACCAAATTAATGATTCAGTCACGTTGGAAGTGTTAACCTTGTCGCCGTATTATTGTGATAGGAACGTGTTGAAACTAGGTTTTTAATGTTATTCTTCTCTTTCACTTCCGTACTAAGGTAAGTCACGAGGTCCAAACTGTCTTCGCTCCTACTCGGTGGCAAAGCACAGAACTTCTAGAAAGTACTCCACCACAAGTATGTCCAATGATTTAAAATACGTAGGTTATCCATTTACATTTTTGGTTGTATTTCATTCCACCTGCTATTACCCTTAATGCAGTGGTGTAAAGTACCTAAGTAAAAATACTTTAAAGTACTACATAAGTCTTTTTTTGTGGTATCTGTACTTTACTTTACTATTTATATTTTTTGACAACTTTTACTTTTACTTCACTACATTCCTAAATGAAATAATGTACTTTTTATGCCATACGTTTTCCCCAACAACCAAAAGTACTCATTACATTTTGAATGCTTAGCAGGACAGTAAAATTGTCCAAATCACAGACTTATCAATAGAACATCCCTGGTCATCCCTACTGCCTCTGATTTGGCGGACTCCCTAAACACACATTTATTTGTATTTATTTATATTTAACCTTTATTTAACTAGGCAAGTCAGTTAAGAATTTTTTTTATTTACAATGACAACCTACCAAAAGGCAAAGGCCTCTTTTTGGGGCAGGGATAAAAAAAATATATATATATATATGTATGTACGTATGTATGTATGTACGTATGTATGCATGTATGTATATGTATGTATGTCATGCAATAAAATGCAAATTAATTACTTAAAAATCATACAATGTGATTTTCTGAATTTTTGTTTTAGATTCCGCCTCTCACAGTTGAAGTGTACTTATGATAAAAAATTACAGACCTCTGCTTTGTAAGGTAGGAAAACCTGCAAAATCGGCAGTGTATCAAATACATGTTCTCCCCACTGTACATATGTATATGTATATGTATATATATATAACTGTACATATGTATATGTATATGTATATATATATAAATGTATATATATGTACAGTGGGGAGAACATGTATTTGATACACTGCCGATTTTGCAGGTTTTCCTACCTTACAAAGCAGAGGTCTGTAATTTTTTATCATAAGTACACTTCAACTGTGAGAGGCGGAATCTAAAACAAAAATTCAGAAAATCACATTGTATGATTTTTAAGTAATTAATTTGCATTTTATTGCATGACATAAGTATTTGATCACCTACCAACCAGTAAGAATTCCAGCTCTCACAGACCTGTTAGTTTTTCTTTAAAGAAGCCCTCCTGTTCTGTACTCATTACCTGTATTAACTGCACCTGTATCAAATACTTGTTCTCCCCACTGTATATATACACTGCTCAAAAAAATAAAGGGAACACTGAAACAGCACAATGTAACTCCAAGTCAATCACACTTCTGTGAAATCAAACTGTCCACTTAGGAAGCAACACTGATTGACAATACATTTCACATGCTGTTGTGCAAATGGAATAGACAACAGGTGGAAATTATAGGCAATTAGCAAGACACCCCCAATAAAGGAGTGGTTCTGCAGGTGGTGACCACAGACCACTTCTTAGTTCTTATGCTTCCTGGGTGATGTTTTGGTCACTTTTGAATGCTGGCGGTGCTTTCACTCTAGTGGTAGCATGAGACGGAGTCTACAACCCACACAAGTGGCTCAGGTAGTGCAGTTCATTCAGGATGGCACATCAATGCGAGCTGTGGCAAGAAGGTTTGCTGTGTCTGTCAGCGTAGTGTCCAGAGCATGGAGGCGCTACCAGGAGACAGGCCAGTACATCAGGAGATGTGGAGGAGGCCTTAGGAGGGCAACAACCCAGCAGCAGGACCGCTACCTTCGCCTTTGTGCAAGGAGGAGCAGGAGGAGCACTGCCAGAGCCCTGCAAAATGACCTCCAACAGGCCACAAATGTGCATGTGTCTGCTCAAACGGTCAGAAACAGACTCCATGAGGGTGGTATGAGGGCTCGACGTCCACAGGTGGGGGTTGTGCTTACAGCCCAACACCGTGCAGGACATTTGGCATTTGCCAGAGAACACCAAGATTGGTAAATTAGCCACTGGCGCCCTGTGCTCTTCACAGATGAAAGCAGGTTCACACTGAGCACGTGACAGACGTGACAGAGTCTGGCGACGCCGTGGAGAACGTTCTGCTGCCTGCAACATCCTCCAGCATGACCGGTTTGGCGGTGGGTCAGTCATAGTGTGGGGTGGCATTTCTTTGGGGGGCCGCACAGCCCTCCATGTGCTCGCCAGAGGTAGCCTGACTGCCATTAGGTACCGAGATGAGATCCTCAGACCCCTTGTGAGACCATATGCTGGTGCGGTTGGCCCTGGGCTCCTCCTAATGCAAGACAATGCTAGACCTCATGTGGCTGGAGTGTGTCAGCAGTTCCTGCAAGAGGAAGGCATTGATGCTATGGACTGGCCCGCCCGTTCCCCAAACCTGAATCCAATTGAGCACATCTGGGACATCATGTCTCGCTCCATCCACCAATGCCACCTTGCACCACAGACTGTCCAGGAGTTGGCAGATGCTTTAGTCCAGGTCTGGGAGGAGATCCCTCAGGAGACCATCCGCCTCTTCATCAGGAGCATACCCAGGCGTTGTAGGAAGGTCATACAGGCACGTGGAGGCCACACACACTACTGAGCCTCATTTTGATTTGTTTTAAGGACATTACATCAACGTTGGATCAGCCTGTAGTGTGGTTTTCCACTTTAATTTTGAATGTGACTCCAAATCCAGACCTCCATGGGTTGATAAATTTGATTTCCATTGATAATTTTTGTGTCATTTTGTTGTCAGCACATTCAACTATGTAAAGAAAAAAGTATTTAATAGGAATATTTCATTCATTCAGATCTAGGATGTGTTATTTTAGTGTTCCCTTTATTTTTTTGAGCAGTGTATATATGACAAAACAAAGAGAGACAACCCTACATAAAGAGAGACCTAAGACAACAACATAGCAAGGCAGCAACACATGACAACACAGCATGGTAGCAACACAACATCAAATCAAATCAAATGTATTTATATAGCCCTTCGTACATCAACTGATATCTTAAAGTGCTGTACAGAAACCCAGCCTAAAACCCCAAACAGCAAGCAATGCAGGTGTAGAAGCACGGTGGCTAGGAAAAACTCCCTAGAAAGGCCAAAACCTAGGTAGAAACCTAGAGAGGAACCAGGCTATGTGGGGTGGCCAGTCCTCTTCTGGCTGTGCCGGTGGAGATTATAACAGAGCATGGCCAAGATGTTCAAATGTTCATGAATGACCAGCATGGTCAAATAATAATAATCACAGGCAGAACAGTTGAAACTGGAGCAGCAGCACAGCCAGGTGGACTGGGGACAGCAAGGAGTCATCATGTCAGGTAGTCCTGAGGCATGGTCCTAGGGCTCAGGTCCTCCGAGAGAGAGAGAAAAAAAGAGAGAAAGAGAGAATTAGAGAGCATACTTAAATTCACAACATGACAACAACATGGTAGCAACACAACATGGTACAAACATTATTGGGTACAGACAACAGCCCAAAGTGCAAGAAGGTGAGAGACAACAATACATCATGCAAAGCAGCCACAACTGTCAATAAGAGTGTCCATGATTGAGTCTTTGAATGAAGAGATTAAGATACAACTGTCCAGTTTGAGTGTTTGTTGCCGCTCGTTTCAGTCGCTAGCTGCAGCCAACTGAAAAGACGAATGACCCAGGGATGTGTGTGCTTTGGGGACCTTTCACAGAATGTGACTGGCAGAATAGGTGTTGTACATGGAGGATGAGGGCTGCAGTAGATATCTCAGATAGAGGGGAATGAGGCCTAAGAGAGTTTTATAAATAAGCATCAACCCGTGGGTCTTGCAACGGGTATACAGTATGACCAGTTTACAGAGGAGTATAGAGTGCAGTGATGTGTCCTATAAGGAGCATTGGTGGCAAATCTGATGGCACATGCTACGTTTGTAAATTATGTCTGAGTGTTGGAATGTTCCCCTGGCAATCTGTACATTTTTATGTTTTATTTTTGATTGAACCTTTAACTAGGCAAGTCAATTAAAAACAAATTCCTATTTACAATGACGGCCTAATGATGTCTGAGAGTCAGTGGTGGAAAAATACTTTAAAGTACTACTCTTTGGGGGTATCTGTACTTTACTATTCATATTTTTGACTACTTTTACTTCACTACATTCGTTAAGAAAATATTGTACTTTTTACTCCATACATTTTCCTTAACACCCAAAAGTACTCATTACATTTTGATTGCTTAGCAGGACAGGAAAATGGTCCAATTCAGTTATCAACCAAACATCCCTGGTCATCCTTACTGCCTCTGATCTGGCAGACTCACTAAACACACATGCCTTGTTTGTAAATTATGTCTGAGTGCGGGGGTGTGGCCCTGGCTTTCCGTAAATAAAAAAGAAAAAGGAAGTGCAATCTGGTTTGCTTAATAAGGAATTAGAAATGATTTATACTTTTGATACTTAAGAATATTTCAAACCAAATACTTTTACTCAAGTAGTAATTTACTGGGTCTTACTTTTACTTGAGTCATTTTCTATTAATAAGGTGTCTTTGGTTTTACTCAAGTATGACAGTTGGATACCTTTTCCACCACTGCTGAGTGTTGGAATGTTCCCCTGGCTATCTGTAAATTATGTCTGAGAGTTGGAATGTTCCCCTGGCTATCTGAAAATTATATCTGAGTTGGAATGTTCCCCTGGCTATCTGTAAATTATGTCTGAGAGTTGGAATGTTCCCCTGGCTCTCTGAAAATTGTCTGAGAGTTGGAATGTTCCCCTGGCTATCTGTAAATTATGTCTGAGAGTTGGAATGTTCCCCTGGCTATCTGAAAATTATATCTGAGAGTTGGAATGTTCCCCTGGCTATCTGTAAATTATGTCTGAGAGTTGGAATGTTCCCCTGGCTATCTGAAAATTATGTCTGAGAGTTGGAATGTTCCCCTGGCTATCTGAAAATTATGTCTGAGAGTTGGAATGTTCCCCTGGCTATCTGTAAATTATGTCTGAGAGTTGGAATGTTCCCCTGGCTATCTGAAAATTATGTCTGAGTGTTGGAATGTTCCCCTGGCTATCTGTAAATTATGTCTGAGAGTTGGAGTGTTCCCCTGGCTATCTGCATGTCCCCAGTGAAAGTTGCGCCCATGGTTTGGGGTTAGATTAGGAGATGGCTCGGTCCTCATATTATGATGCTACCAACATGATTGGAGTTTAGCCTAAAACAAAATGCAGTGAGAGACTGACACAAATGACAACACAGAATAGTAGAAGTGAAGGAAAGAACATCAAAAGTATGGTACCTTTTTAAAATGACTCAGACAAAGAGTTTTGACAGGATGTTTTAATATTCAATATGCATGTTGAAGTAGCACACTGTACAAAGATATTTAAATCACTGCATCATCACACTGTCTGCACATTCCATCTGGATGGCTGGGATTAAGTTTACTGTATGACAATAATAGGCTATGCACACCAGAGAATAATCAGTCATTTTCCACTCATTTGTTCAGTGGCACAGTCCTGCAGACTCACTGGGGAAAATATATTCCCTTCTGAAACAAACACATTTAGGCTCCAATGAGATGAAACTCAAACGGTAATATGCGGGTCCAACACAGGGTAAGGCACAGCAACTTACATGACATCATTAACATGTAAATGGCTGCATAGCAAACGTCCTTATAGCAACTCAACAATAATGTTTTTAATGCAGAAACATATAACACATATTGCACTATAGCAGACTCCCTCTCTTATCAGAATGATGTGTACATCCCAAGTCTCCTGGCAGCCTCTGACTTCTTGGGCCCTTTTCGCTGGGGGAAGGGGTAGTGGTGAAGGGGGCTGGAGGAGAACTGAGGTGGCTGCTGGCCCCCAAAACTCAGTTGTCTGGACAAAACGACTGGGGCTGAGAACTCCTGGGAGCCTGAAATGCTGTTACTGGTACTCAACACTTCAGAATGGAAAGACGTAGAATCCCCCAAGACTTTGTCACTGGACGTCTCAGGACAGTCCTCAGAGAGCGAAGTCAAACTCGAAGAATTGCTGCCGGTGAATGTGGGGTTCGGATGAGGTGCTATGATACCGTTGGTCCGTCGGTGGATTCCTAAGTGTGTGTACCATGGAGTCATCTCCAGGTGCCTAACAAAATCAATCTCAGCCTCTGACACCGTCCTCTTCCTCTCATGTGTGCTCTTCATCTCCTGGTTGACCGGGACCATGTTGACCAGGGCTTTCCCACTGATCTCTGTTGCGTCATCAGCTGATCCTGTTGGGAAATAGAATAGAAAAAAATGCAATCAACCTTTCAGCTCAGAAACAAATAAAAAATGAAGTGCTTACTTATGTAGTCATGTTATTGTAACAAAAATGTAACTTGTGTTCAAATGACCCACATGGACACACACACACACTTCCGGAAGTCTATAGCCTAGCCAACAGATCTGACCGTCTTGCTTACAGCTGCATTAGGTTTGGATAGACTTCCTGTACATATTACCTGAACTACCTCGTACCCTTGCACATTGACTCGCGCTGGTACTCCTTGTATATGGCCTCGTTATTGTGATTTATTGTGTTACTTTTTTCAATTAGCAAATGTTCTTACTTTTTACTTCTGCGTTGTTGGAAATGGGCTCATAAGTTAGCATTTCATGGTAAAGTCTACAACAGTTTTATTCCATTGGCACATGTGACAAATACACTTTTATTTGAATGGGACAATTTTAAAGTACAAGGCATTTGTCATCCCTGGATTGAGGTATGTTTTCTGAATAATATATTGCAGGGGCTCCACGAAGGAAGTCTGTCCGACCCTAGCGCAGCTGTAAGGGTCAGGTCTACTGGCTACAGTAACTGCCATTTTTGTTGTTCAAAGCAGACGGATCAGGATAATCTGTTGTATGAAGAAACAAAAGTAGCCAAGACTAATTCAGTCAAAACTACTGAAATCCACATTATATAAATCCATTATAGATACAAAAGACCAAGGAAGCAGAACATCGGCCTGTTGCCAGACAAAACTTTAGACAAAACTGGTTGTGTGCATGCCAAGCTCGCACAGCACTCATCGAAAGAGTTGCCTACCTTGTCTGAATAAAACCACCCGGGTCTTTTGTTTCTCTTTAGTGCAGTTGTACTGTTCTCTCAAAAGTGCAATGTCCTGGTTCATCCTGGTTCGGTCCGCGACAATTTCGCGTTGGTCCTCGTCCTCAACCAAATGACTCACGTCTCCGGCTGTTTCCCTACGACTCCGGGATCTTATCCGTTCACAGGAACACGTCGAATAGCAACAGGAGCACCAGGGCGACAACATCCTGTTTGCATTGACGACCTATTTAGATTTGTATTTCCCCAATCAAAAGAAGGCACAACTGACAGAATGAAAAGTTGCCTATTTAACTACCTGCCGCATGTAGAATAGCCCACGGCACTGTGTGCATCTGATTAGGTGTGTAGTGTAACCTATGTACAGTGGTTCTGCAGTTTAATTGATGTGCAAACAACTGAGGAGAATTTAAGGTTAGCCTTTTCTTTTACAAAAGACCAATTAGGTGCAGTACAATGTGTAGTTTAGCTAGTTATGGTAAAAGGTGAAAACTGCTTATCTGTATAATAGAATAAAGTAAAATAGGTGAATAGGTTAGTATGACTTTATATAATACAATATTATAAAGTAATGCATGCAGTAAACTATGCTACACAAACATTAAGTTATGTTTGAATCTTCATACTATATAATTTAGTACGTGGGCTTTTTAAAAATGATCTGTAGCCCTAACAATCTAAATTCATTTACATGTTTATGCATTATGTTCTGGAAAGATCTTTTGAATGACCCACTTGTTACTTGGACTAGTTGGCACTGGCGCACAGTATATTGACACAACAGTGTTGTTGAAGTTGTGGGTGAGTCCTGCTTTGGAGGGGTGGCATAAATGGATGACATGGTGACACATCTAGCAGGTGTATCTGCGCTGTAAAACCCTTCACAGGAAATATGCCCTCAGTTTAATGCTTGGCAATTAGGCCTATTCACACATCACTCCTTTGCTCCATTATTACTGCCTGGAAAATGAGTCTTTCTCCTTACTAAAGCATTAAGGTGTGTGTTTCAAAGATATCAGTAAGCCTACCACAGGGATTTTCTATGCAAACACTCCCTCTTCAATGAATTGTTCAAAGGGACCTGTGGATTTCCTGTTTCTGAAAAAAGAAGCAGAGGGCTGCTGATACAGCAAATTAAATAACTCAATGAGGGGAGGGGGGGGGGGGGGGGGGGGGGAGCCAAGGACAGAGTAGTGAATGCACAGTCAACAAAGGGATCAATCAAGTGTGCACATTCTATAGGAACGCACCCCAGTCAGTGTACTGTAGCTCGCCAGTCACTACACCACCCACTGCAAACCACTTCATTTCAACGTAGAAAAGTGGGTAATATTCGGTTGAGATGATGATCAATGAAATGTCAACCTTTATTCACCCACTGAAAAGACAGACAGAAGTTTGTGCAAGTGATCAATACAGTATGACATTCTGTTCAGATATCTATATTGTGAAGATCTCCACAGATCTGTAACCTTTGCATGCTATCTTGAACATGCACATGTTCTATGATTACATAATATGACTTTTATAGTTACAGTAACCTCAACAATGTGGCAATGGATGGGTTAGTCATTTTAAGGTTGAATAAAAACGGTTACATTTGTTTGTAAGATAGCCTTAACTTTAGGATATTTACTGCATTACAAGTCATATCAAATTGTGTTAGGTTGACAATGCAACCAAATATCAACATTTTAATGAATATGTATGTAATTCTTGCATAGTTTAATTTGAGCCACTGGCTTAATTCTAATCTTTAACTTTTTGGGGGGGAGTTTAGTTGGAGATGTAAATCCAACATATTTATTAATAGGCTATTTACTGTATTGCAAAAGTGATGATGAATTGTGTTTGGTTGTCAATGCAACCAAATGTCAGCATTTAAAGGAGATGTATATGTTGTGCCACTGACTTAGTCTGATTTTAATTCCAGTTTGTCTACAAATTAATAATTGGTATGTTGGATTCACCTCTGTATCTCAAACAAAAATCAAAGTTAAAGAATAGGACTAAATCTAATTCAACTGTAAACTTGTCATTTGATTTAGTCCTGTTCTTTAACTTAGATTTTTGTTTGAAATGGAGATGTGAATCCAACATATTCATTATTAACTTGAAGATTCAATTTGACATCAACCGAAGCTTGAAACCCTAGTCATATACAGTGCCTTCGGAAAGTATTCAGGCCCCTTGACTTTTTCCACATTTTGTTACGTTACAGCCTTATTCAAAAATGTATTAAATAGTTTTTTCCCCTCATCAATCTACACACAATATCCCATAATGACTAAGAAAAAATTGTTTTAGACGTTTTTGCTAATTTATATGAACAACAAAAAAATATCACATATACATAAGTATTCAGACCCTTTACTCAGTACTTTGTTGAAGCACCTTTGGCAGCAATACAGCATCTAGTCTTCTTGAGTATGACGCTACAAGCTTGGCACACCTGTATTTGTCAGCATTTCACTGTATTCGGCACGTGACAAATACAATTTGATTTGATTTGGGGAAGTTTCTCCCATTCTTCTCTGCAGATCCTGTCAAGCTCTGTCAGGTTGGATTGAGCATTGCTGCACAGCTATTTTCAGGTCTCTCCAGAGATGTTCGATTGGGTTCAAGTCCGGGCTCTGGCTGGACGACTCAAGGACATTCAGAGACTTCGTTGTTTTGTTGTTGAAAGGTGTTGGAAGGTGCAATAATAGGGTTTAATATGATTTTTGAATGACTACCTCATCTCTGTACCCCACACATGCAATTATAATGTATGGAAGGTCCCTCATTCAAACAGTGAATTTCAAACACAGATTCAACCATGAAGACCAGGGATGTTTTCCAATGCATCGCAAATAAGGGCACCTATTGGTAGATGAGTAAAAAAAACTTGAAAAACACTGAATATCCCTTTGAGCATGATTAAGTTATTAATTACACTTTGGATGTGGTATCAATACACCCAGTTACTACAAAGATACAGGCGTCCTTCCTAACTCAGTTGCCGGAGAGGAAGGAAACCGCTCAGGGATTTCACCATGAGGCCAATAGGGACTTTAAAACAGTTACAGAGTTTAATGGCTGTGATAGGAGAAAACTGAGGATGGATCAACAACATTGTAGTTTCTCCACAATACTAACCTAATTTGACAGAGTGAAAAGAAGGAAGCCTGTAAAGAATAAAAAATATTCTAAAACATGCATCCTGTTTGCAACAAGGCATTAAAGCAATACTGCAAAAAATGTGGCAAAGCAATTCACTTTTTGTCCTGAATTCAAAGTGTTATGTTTGGGCCAAATCCAATACAACACATTACTGAGTACCAATCTCAATATTTTTAAGCATAGTGGTGGCTACATCATGTTATGGGTATGCTTGTAATTGTTAAGAACTGAGTAGTTTTCCGGGGATAAAAAATAAATTGCATAAAGCTAAGCACCGGCAGAATAAAACTGTCTCAGTCTGCTTTCCATCAGACACTGGGAGATTAATTCACCTTTCAGCAGGACATAAACCTAAAGCACAAGGCCAAATCTACACCGGAGTTGCTTACCAAGAACACAGTGAATGTTTCTGAGTGGCCGAGTTACAGTTTTGAGTTAAATCTACTTGAGAATCTATGTCAAGACCTGAAAATGGTTGTCTAGCAATGATCAACAACCAATTTGACAGAGCTTGAAGAATTTGAGAAGAATAATGGGCAAATGTTGCACAATCCCGTTGTGGTAAGCTCTTAAAGACTTACCCAGATAAACTCACAGCTGTAATCACTGCCAAAGGTGCTTTGACAAAGCATTGACTCATGGGTGTGAATACTTATGTAAATAAGATATTTCTGCATTTCATTTTCAAAACATTCTAGAAACATGTTTTCACTTTATCATTATTGTGGGGTATTGTGTTTAAATGGGTCAGAAAAAAAACGATTTAATCCATTTTGAATTCAGGCTGTAAGTTACAGCCTGTAACACAAGAAAATGTGGAATAAGTCAAGGGGTATGAATAATTTCTGAAGGCACTGTATCAATTTGTTTTGTTTAACCCTGGGATGAATTGAAACAATAGCTGTTGATGACTTCGCAAATGCTATTTAGGCATAAATAGTATAATATATATATATACAGTGCCTTGCGAAAGTATTCGGCCCCATTGAACTTTGCGACCTTTTGCCACATTTCAGGCTTCAAACATAAATATATAAAACTGTATTTTTTTGTGAAGAATCAACAACAAGTGGGACACAATCATGAAGTGGAACGACATTTATTGGATATTTCAAACTTTTTTAACAAATCAAAAACTGAAAATTGGGCGTGCAAAATTATTCAGCCCCCTTAAGTTAATACTTTGTAGCGCCACCTTTTGCTGCGATTACAGCTGTAAGTCGCTTGGGGTATGTCTCTATCAGTTTTGCACATCGAGAGACTGAAATTTTTTCCCATTCCTCCTTGCAAAACAGCTCGAGCTCAGTGAGGTTGGATGGAGAGCATTTGTGAACAGCAGTTTTCAGTTCTTTCCACAGATTCTCGATTGGATTCAGGTCTGGACTTTGACTTGGCCATTCAAACACCTGGATATGTTTATTTTTGAACCATTCCATTGTAGATTTTGCTTTATGTTTTGGATCATTGTCTTGTTGGAAGACAAATCTCCGTCCCAGTCTCAGGTCTTTTGCAGACTCCATCAGGTTTTCTTCCAGAATGGTCCTGTATTTGGCTCCATCCATCTTCCCATCAATTTTAACCATCTTCCCTGTCCCTGCTGAAGAAAAGCAGGCCCAAACCATGATGCTGCCACCACCATGTTTGACAGTGGGGATGGTGTGTTGCTTTTACGCCAAACATAACGTTTTGCATTGTTGCCAAAAAGTTCAATTTTGGTTTCATCTGACCAGAGCACCTTCTTCCACATGTTTGGTGTGTCTCCCAGGTGGCTTGTGGCAAACTTTAAACGACACTTTTTATGGATATCTTTAAGAAATGGCTTTCTTCTTGCCACTCTTCCATAAAGGCCAGATTTGTGCAATTGTTTGATTGTTGTCCTATGGACAGAGTCTCCCACCTCAGCTGTAGATCTCTGCAGTTCATCCAGAGTGATCATGGGCCTCTTGGCTGCATCTCTGATCAGTCTTCTCCTTGTATGAGCTGAAAGTTTAGAGGGACGGCCAGGTCTTGGTAGATTTGCAGTGGTCTGATACTCCTTCAATTTCAATATTATCGCTTGCACAGTGCTCCTTGGGATGTTTAAAGCTTGGGAAATATTTTTGTATCCAAATCCGGCTTTAAACTTCTTCACAACAGTATCTCGGACCTGCCTGGTGTGTTCCTTGTTCTTCATGATGCTCTCTGCGCTTTTAACGGACCTCTGAGACTATCACAGTGCAGGTGCATTTATACGGAGACTTGATTACACACAGGTGGATTGTATTTATCATCATTAGTCATTTAGGTCAACATTGGATCATTCAGAGATCCTCACTGAACTTCTGGAGAGAGTTTGCTGCACTGAAAGTAAAGGGGCTGAATAATTTTGCACGCCCAATTTTTCAGTTTTTGATTTGTTAAAAAAGTTTGAAATATCCAATAAATGTCGTTCCACTTCATGATTGTGTCCCACTTGTTGTTGATTCTTCACAAAAAATACAGTTTTATATATTTATGTTTGAAGCCTGAAATGTGGCAAAAGGTCGCAAAGTTCAAGGGGGACGAATACTTTCGCAAGGCACTGTATATATATCTATATATATAAATAATATATATATTATAGAACCATACTCTATATGACTTATAGAGTATGGTTCTGTTTCTTTAGCTATGTTTATTTAAAAAAAAATCACAAATTCTCATGTTCATCATCTCCAGCACCACGCCAACATCAACATATTGAAAATGGTGCATTTCTATATCTTGTAGTAAAAAATATATATTTCTCTAAGTATTTCCAATGACAGCAAATCAAATAACATTGTATTCGTCGCATGCTACAAATACAACAGACCTTACCATTAAATGCTTACCTTACTTACTTACTTTTAAAGAAAATGCATTGTTGGTAAGAAAAATGTGCTAAATAAACTAAAGGAAAACAAGTAACTCAATAAAATAACTATAACGAGGCTACATACAAGGGGTCCGGCACCGAGTCAATGTGCAGGGGTACAGGGTAGTCGAAATAATTGAGGTAATATGTACATGTAGGTAGGGGAAAAGTGACTATGCATAGATAATAAAAAGAGAATATCAGCAGCGTATGTGAAGAGTGTGTGTGTGTGTGTGTGTGTGGTGTCAATATGCATGTGTTTTGTGTGTGTGTGTCCAAGTGTGTGTGTGATGGAATGTCAGTGTAGTATGTGTGAGTGTGGTTAGAGTCCAGTGAGTGTACATGGAGTCAGTGCAAAAAATAAGAATAAACTAAGGGGGTCAATGTAAACAGGCCTGGTAACCATTTGATTAACTGTTCAGCAGTCTTATGGCTTGGGGGTAGAAGCTGTTAAGGAGCCTTTTCGTCTCAGACTCGGCGCTCCGGTACCGCTTGCTGTGATGGTAGCAGAGAGAACAGCCTATGACTTGGATGGCTGGAGTCTTTGACCATTTTTCAGGCCTTCCTCTGACGCTGCGTGGTATAGAGGTCCTGGATGGCAGGGAGCTCGGCCCCAGTCACGTACTGAGCCGTACGCATTACCCTCGGTAGCGACTTGCGGTCGGATGCCGAGCAGTTGCCATACCAAGTGGTGATGGAACCAGTCAGGATGCTCTCGATGGTGCAGCTCAATAACCTTTTTAGAATCTGAGTTCCCATGCCAAATCTTTTCAGCCTCCTGAGGGGGAATAGGCATTGTCGTGCCCTCCTTACAACCGTGTTGGTGTATTTGGACCATGATAGGTCCTTAGTGATGTGGACACCAAGGAACATGAAGCTGTCAGTGAAGACACTTGCCAACTGGTCAGCACATGCTCTGAGTATGCGTCCTGGTAATCCATCTGGTTCAGCGGCCTTGTGAATGTTAATTGGTTTAAAGGTCTTACTCACATTGGCACACACTGTCATCCAGAACAGCTGGTGCTCTAATGCACGGATCAGTGTTGCTTGCCTCGAACCAAACATAGAAGGCATTTAGCTCGTCTGGTAGGCTTGCGTAATTGGGCTGTTTGCAAGCCCTGCCACATCCAACGAGCATCAGAGCTGGTGTAGTAGGATTCGTTCTTAGTCCTGTGTTGACACTTTGCCTGTTTGATGGTTCTTTGGAGGGTGTAGCATGATTTCTTATAAGCGTCCAAATTAGTGTCCCACCCCTTGAAAGTGACAGCTCTAACCTTTAATTTAGTGTGGATGTTGCCTGTAATCCATGGCTTTTGTTTGGGATATGTACGTACGTACGGTCACTGCGGGGACGTCGACTTCAATGCACTTATTTATGAAGCTGGTGACTGATGTAGTATACTCCTCAATGCCATCGAATGAATCCCGGAACATATTCCAGACTGCTAGCAAAACAGTCCTGTAGCTTAGCATCCACTTCATCGGACCACTTTCATATTGAGCACGTCACTGGTACTTCCTGTTTGAGCTTTGGCTTGTAAGCAGGAATCTGGAGAATAGAGTTATGGCCAGATTTGCCAAATTAAGTTTTTTTCTCTAGTTGCACGTGAAATGTTGGTAGGAATTAGGTAAAACTGACATTTTCCTGCATTAAAGTCCCCGGCCACTAGGAACGGTGTCACGAATCCCGTTTCCTGAGTCTGGTTTTTGCCTGTGTTCTGTCCTGGAGTGTTTTTTTCCGGCGTCCTGGAACGCACCCTGTCTGGTTGCCGGGCAATGTAGCCAGTTGGGAGTTCTGATTACCCGCACCTGTATCCCATCAGCTATCTGCACACCTGGTCCTGATCATCATCTCTCCTCTTCATAAGCCCGGACCTGACATCCATTCCCTGCCGGATCGTTAGCCATGAACAGTATGTTGTGCCATAGTATCAGCCTCAAGATGGATAGAATTTGTTTTGTTGTTTTTTACGTATTGCTTGCCTTAAACTTACCTCCGTTTGTTCTGTCTTCAGTTACTCACCCGGATCATTTACCCCATTCCCGCCTGGTCGTCAAATGATTCCGCTACCCCATTGGATCCACCTATTTACTCCCATCAACTCACCACCGCTGCCCGCTACGCCACCTGGATATATCTACCCATTCACATTCACTTGTAAATAAATACTCACCTTCTTCCTACTCTCCTTGTCCTGGTCTGCTTCTGGGTTCGATTTTGAAAGAACGTGACAAACGGTGCCTCTGGATGACAATTTTCTTGTTTAGTTATGGCCTTATACAGCTCGTTGAGTGCAGTCTTTAGTGCCAGCGGTAAATAGACAGCAATGAAGAATATAGTTGAAAACTCTCTTGCTAAATAGTGTGGTCTACAGCTTATGATGAGGTACTCTAACTCAGGCAAGCAAAACCTTGAAGCTTCCTTAATATTAGATATTGCGCACCAGCTGTTGTTGACAAAGAGACACACCCCATACCCACGGATCTTACTGGAGGCTGATGTTCTGTCTTGCCACTGCACGGAAAACCCAGCTAACTGTATATTATCCATGTCCTTGTTCAGCCACGACTAGGTGAAACACAGGATATTACCGTTTCGAAAGTCCTGTTGATAGGATAGTCTTGAACAAACCTTATCCAGTTTATTCTCCAGTGATTGCACGTTCTCCAGTGGATTATCCACTCGCCAACGCAGTCTCGCTAGCGACGTCTCCTCTTCTTACGAATGACAGGGATTTGGGCCTGGTCCGGGAAGAGCCTTATATAAATCCTTCGCGTCAGACTCATTAAATAAAAAATCCTTGTCCAGTTTGAGGTGCGTTATCACTGTTCTAATGTCCAGAAGCTCTTTTCAGTAATATGAAACGATGGCGGAAACATTATGTACAAAAAAGTTCAAAACGGAGCAAAAAAACAATTGATCAGGCAATTAGTAGACAATTAGTAGGTCATGTCTAATTAAAATTGGTAAAAATTACGCGATGCACACCGATGATGTCATTGGAAAAACGTATCTATTAAAAACACACTATTTTCACATATGTCGATGTTGGGGTGGTACTGGAGATGATGAATATGTAGAATAAAGATGCTGAAGTTTGCCTTTAAACCTAACCTTTAGAATGACTTTGATAGCAACAGTGAATCTATTTCGTTATTAAGAGATCTCTCAATAATTCTCACGATAGCACATTGGTAGTAGTCCTTGACAAATATCAAAGCAGGGCTTGGTTAAAACCCTGGATGGGAGACTAAATGGATAGCTGATCAACTCTCCACTTGGAGGTAATGCCCAGACTATAGTTTTTTTTCTGATAGTGGATATAACTTTGAAGATCTGACGTTGTTTCAAAGGTACAAATTCGAGATATTTTATACAAGGTTTGTCTATGTTGAAAATTGGTTACCATGGTGACAATTCATGGTTCAAGCTTCACCCTCAAAATTACTTTTTGCAAATCCAATGTATTTTCCACATAGATTCCACAAATTTTGTTGTGCGTCAGCAGTTTTTTTGAATTGTTATGTCAGTCTCTGACAGTCACTCAATTAGCCCATGTCAGCTAAATGTTTTTAGATTGGTAAGTTAGTCTAGCCAGCTATCAAAGCTACCTACAGGGGGTCCCCATTGACTTTGCTAGTCACCCTCACTCAGATATCATATTAAAACCTTCTAACCCTTCTTTCCACCACATGTCAAAATGTGTAGAATTGCAGGAAATTAGCTGTAAAACTGCAACATTTTCTCTACGCATGGTAAAATGTGTAAAAATGTCACTTAGGTCCCACAAAAAGCTAGGGCCGGCTCTGACTGCGTGCTTGGGTATGGATGTGGGTACATGAGCCACTGCCACCACTCATGAGGAGTTCAGATTTTTTGTGACCCCCCCCACCCCATCGAAGTTGCCCTGCTGTAAGATATGATGTGGTTAGCTGATACGCAGAATACCTATCCAGGCGTCATAAGATCATAAGAACTTTCAACAGTAAGTTGAGACCACAGGAGGTTGGTGGTACCTTAATTGGGGAGGATGGGCTCGTGGTAATGCCTGAAGCGGAATAGGTGGAACTGCGTCCACCGATTCATTTCATCTGAGGTTTTGATTTCAGCACTCAACATGAAGGGCTATTATAACTACATCGTTGTGTGTGTAATACTTCCTAGGCACGCATATATTTGAGTAAACACGGAAGAGGAGAAAAAAACGACCAATCAGAGGCTACATTATTATAGCTTTGCTTATCTTGAAAACTTAGTCTCTCAAGTAACCCATTAGTGTGTGCCACTATTATTTGACTGTCAATAATAAGATAACTTATTTAGGTCTGTTCATTCACTACATTTCATGGGCATTTTCTTTCACTCATTCTGGATTTCGGGCTTGGAGCCAGACAGTTTCATTGTTAATTCATAACTAACATGTTTAATCTACTGCAGCTGCTCACTCAACCCATTTCCCCAATGTTGTGTTCAGCTGAAGGTGGTTGCTGTTGATGGGAACCTCAACGTTATCCACCGGAACAATGTGCAGTTTGACAGTGAACTGTCAGAATTCAGGTAAAACAACAATGAACTAAAGAGAGAAATACTTGCACTCCATAATGTTTTGGATGATTTGTGTTAACAAACAAACCACTTTATTTATCCTCCAAGAACTCAGGGAGGGGTCCGTATCCAAGTAGACAGGCTTACTGTCACTCCTTCTGTGGTCATGTTGGTTAAGGTTGTAGTGCACCATGAATAGTACACTACTTTATAGTGCACAAGTGCAACTATTTGCTCAGCTCAGTTCACTCTGTTCAAACAATTACATAGCTGAAGTAGTCCATTACTCACCTCTCAGCCGTTATTCAGTTGAGTTCAAAGGTAGGGCCTACAACAGTAACATCACCAAAAGTGTTGTAACAAATCCATTACACTGCCTGAAACTATAAGATTTATGAAACTAATTTAATTTTACTGCAAATAATTCATATTTTGGAAAAATATGAAATTATCTCTCCACTATCTCCATTATCTCTCCACTATCTTCAGCAGAAATACACAACGCTTTGAATCAACAGTCATCAAGATCGGATTCAAGTGGAATCCACTTGTAATAGGAATGCTACTGGCAGAGCCAATCGTGTTTTAGTCCTGTGATTTGAACTGAGACATTCCATGGGGATTTCCTAGGCACTTGACCTGGTCCTTGAAAGCCCTATGTGGGAGTGGCCAGGTGTGTGGACTGTACTAGTAATATATTAAAGTGCTCCATTTTGTATTTTGATTAAAGTCAGGCAACACATGTATTGTATTTTATCATTTCCCTTTTTAACAGCAACATAGCAGTGTGTACTGGAGGAAAGGAACCAACCAAGCTCTCAGTGATCTCAATCCAGGAAAAAGTTTGCATGAACTTCTGCAGGTAAGTTGCCCTATAGATAGCATGGACAGTTTCTATACTCTCAGTGATCTCAATCCAGGAAAAAGTTTGCATGAACTTCTGCAGGTAAGTTGCCCTATAGATAGCATCGACAGTTTCTATACTCTCAGTGTAACAGTGACATGCAAAATAAAAAAAGTATCTATTTTTTTATATTTGTTTTTATTTATCGTCCTATAAAATGGCATTTAACTTTGCACATACAGTTCAGTATAAGCAACAAACAGATTACACACTTGATGTTTGATACAGTGCCCTGTTTTTCTCAGACTATTGCTGTTGGTAAATGTCAAATGAGTGGTATCCGCCTGGTTAAGAGTTAATACATTAACTTCCTTGTGTGGGTAAAACACATTGGCCAAAGTCTTTGATACATTGCAAGCACAGCCGACCATATATATACAAATATTTGTTCATTAATCCAACACTAACACTCAAACCCTGAGATATATTCAGTTACTGAAGGGGAACTTTTTATCTCAGTGAATTTGCAAGTCTAAAAGGACCACGAGAAGGAGTTGCTTTCTGCATTGACTGACCTTCATGTCTTAATGTAATGATGGACTGTCATTTCTCTTTGCTTATTTGAGCTGCTCTTGCCACAATATGGACTTGGTTTCTTACCAAATAGGGCTATCTTCTGTATACCACCCATACCTTGTCACAACACAACTGATTGACTCAAATGCAATAAGAAGGGAAAAAAAATCCACAAATTAACTTTTAACAAGACACACCTGTAAATTGAAGTGCATTCCAGGTGACTATTTTATTTAATTTATTTTTATTTCACCTTTATTTAACCAGGTAGGCCAGTTGAGAACAAGTTCTCATTTACAACTGCGACCTGGCCAAGATAAAGCAAAGCAGTGTGACAAAAACAACAACACAGAGTTACACATAAACAAACGTACAGTCAATAACACAAAAGAAAAGAAAAATAAACAGATCTATGCGCAGTGTGTACAAATGTAGAAGAGTAGGGAGGTAGGCAATAAATAGGCCCTAGCAGTGAAAATAATGACAATATAGCGGTAATACTGGAGTGATAGATGTGCAGATGATGAATGTGCAAGTAGAGGGTGCAAAAAGAGCAAAAAATACTGGGGTGCAAAAGAGCAAGAGGGTAAGTAATAATATTTTTATTTATTTATTTATTTCACCTTTATTTAACCAGGTAGGCAAGTGGAGAGCAAGTTCTCATTTACAATTGCGACCTGGCCAAGATACAGCAAAAAAGCTATAAAAAAAGCAAAAAAAGCAATAAAGCAATAAAGCAAAATATGGGGATGAGGTAGTCAGGTGGGCTATTTACAGATTGGCTGTGTAAATGTACAGTGATCGGTAAGCTGCTCTGACAGCTGATGCTTAAAGTTAGAGAGGGAGATATAAGACTCCAGCTTCAGAGATTTTTCAATTCGTACCAGTTATTGGCAGCAGAGATTTGGAAGGAAAGGCGGCCAAAGTAAGTGTTGCCTTTGGGGATGACCAGTGCAAAGTGGAGAAGGTACGGTGGGATTCGAAATGGTCGGTGATCTGTTTATTAACTTGGCTTTCGAAGATTTTAGAAAGGCAGGGCAGGATGGATATAGGTCTATAACAGTTTGGGTCTAGAGTGTCTCCCCCTTTGAAGAGAGGGATGACCGTGGCAGCTTTCCAATCTTTGGGAATCTCAGACGATACAAAAGAGAGGTTGAATAGGCTAGTAATAGGGGTTGCAACAGTTTCGGTGGATAATTTTAGAAAGAGAGGGTCCAGATTGTCTAGCCCAGCTGATTTGTAGGGATCCAGATTTTGCAGTTCTTTCAGAACATCAGCTGTCTGGATTTGGGTGAAGGAGAAGCGGGGAGGGGAGGGGGGGGGGGGGGTATGGGCAGGTTGCTGCAGGGGTTGCTGAGGTGTTGACCAGGGTAGATGTAGCCAGGTGGAAAGCATGGCCAGCTGTGAAAAAATGCTTATTGAAATGATCAATTATCGTAGATTTATCGGTGGTGACAGTGTTTCCTATCATCAGTGCAGTTGGCAGCTGGGAGGAGGTGCTCTTATTCTCCATGGACTTTACAGTATCCCAAAACTTGGAATTAGTTCTACAGGAAGCAAATTTCTGTTTGAAAAATCTAGCCTTAGCTTTCCTAACTGACTGAGGATATTGCTTCCTGACTTCCCTGAAAAGTCGCATATCGTGGGGGAATTTTCGATGCTAATGCAGAACACCACAGGATATTTTTGTGCTGGTCAAGGGCAGTCAAGTCTGGGGTGAACCAAGGGCCATATCTGTTCTTAGTTCTACATTTTTTGAATGGGGAATGCTTATTTAAGATGGAGAGGAAATCACTTTTGAAGAGCAACCAGACATCCTCTACTGACGGGATGAGGTCAATATCCTTCCAGGATACCCGGGCCAGGTCGATTAGAAAGGCCTGCTTGCTGAAGTGTTTTAGGGAGCATTTGATAGTGATGAGGGGTACCAGTACGCATGCAGGCAATGAGGCAGTGATTGCTGAGATACTGGTTGAAGACTGCATAGGAGTATTTAGAGAGCAGGTTTGTCAGGATGATATCTAAGAGGGTGCCCATGGTTACGGATTTAGGGTTGTACCTGGTAGGTTCCTTGATGATTTGTGTGAGATTGAGGGCATCTAGCTTAGATTGTAGGGTGGCCGGGGTGTTAAGCATGTCCCAGTTTAGGTCACCTAACAGTTCAAACTCTGAAGATACAGTGCCTTGCGAAAGTATTCGGCCCCCTTGAACTTTGCGACCTTTTGCCACATTTCAGGCTTCAAACATAAAGATATAAAACTGTATTTTTTTGTGAAGAAACAACAACAAGTGGGACACAATCATGAAGTGGAACGACATTTATTGGATATTTCAAACTTTTTTAACAAATCAAAAACTGAAAAATTGGGCGTGCAAAATTATTCAGCCCCCTTAAGTTAATACTTTGTAGCGCCACCTTTTGCTGCGATTACAGCTGTAAGTCGCTTGGGGTATGTCTCTATCAGTTTTGCACATCGAGAGACTGACATTTTTTTCCCATTCCTCCTTGCAAAACAGCTCGAGCTCAGTGAGGTTGGATGGAGAGCATTTGTGAACAGCAGTTTTCAGTTCTTTCCACAGATTCTCGATTGGATTCAGGTCTGGACTTTGACTTGGCCATTCTAACACCTGGATATGTTTATTTTTGAACCATTCCATTGTAGATTTTGCTTTATGTTTTGGATCATTGTCTTGTTGGAAGACAAATCTCCGTCCCAGTCTCAGGTCTTTTGCAGACTCCATCAGGTTTTCTTCCAGAATGGTCCTGTATTTGGCTCCATCCATCTTCCCATCCATTTTAACCTATCTTCCCTGTCCCTGCTGAAGAAAAGCAGGCCCAAACCATGATGCTGCCACCACCATGTTTGACAGTGGGGATGGTGTGTTCAGCTGTGTTGCTTTTACCCCAAACATAACATTTTGCATTGTTGCCAAAAAGTTCAATTTTGGTTTCATCTGACCAGAGCACCTTCTTCCACGTTTGTTGTGTCTCCCAGGTGGCTTGTGGCAAACTTTAAACAACACTTTTTATGGATATCTTTAAGAAATGGCTTTCTTCTTGCCACTCTTCCATAAAGGCCAGATTTGTGCAATATACGACTGATTGTTGTCCTATGGACAGAGTCTCCCACCTCAGCTGTAGATCTCTGCAGTTCATCCAGAGTGATCATGGGCCTCTTGGCTGCATCTCTGATCAGTCTTCTCCTTGTATGAGCTGAAGGTTTAGAGGGACGGCCAGGTCTTGGTAGATTTGCAGTGGTCCGATACTCCTTCCATTTCAATATTATCGCTTGCACAGTGCTCCTTGGGATGTTTAAAGCTTGGGAAATCTTTTTGTATCCAAATCTGGCTTTAAACTTCTTCACAACAGTATCTCGGACCTGCCTGGTGTGTTCCTTGTTCTTCATGATGCTCCCTGCGCTTTTAACGGACCTCTGAGACTATCACAGTGCAGGTGCATTTATACGGAGACTTGATTACACACAGGTGGATTGTATTTATCATCATTAGTCATTTAGGTCAACATTGGATCATTCAGAGATCCTCACTGAACTTCTGGAGAGAGTTTGCTGCACTGAAAGTAAAGGGGCTGAATAATTTTGCACGCCCAATTTTTCAGTTTTTGATTTGTTAAAAAAGTTTGAAATATCCAATAAATGTCGTTCCACTTCATGATTGTGTCCCACTTGTTGTTGATTCTTCACAAAAAAATACAGTTTTATATCTTTATGTTTGAAGCCTGAAATGTGGCAAAAGGTCGCAAAGTTCAAGGGGGCCGAATACTTTCGCAAGGCACTGTAGATGGGGGGCGATCAATTCATATATAGTGTCCAGGGCACAACTTGTGGCCAAGGTGGGTCTATAACAAGCGGCAACGGTGAGAGACCTATTTCTGGAAAGGTGGATTTTTAAAAGTAGAAACTTGAATTGTTTGGGCACAGACCTGGATAGTATGACAGAACTCTGCAGGCTATCTCTGCAGTAGATTGCAATTCCGCCCCCTTTGGCAGTTCTATCTTGTCAGAAAATGTTATAGTTAGGGATGGAAATTTCAGGATTTTTGGTTGCCTTCCTAAGCCAGGATTTAGACACGGCTAGGACATCCGGGTTGGTGGAGTGTGCTAAAGCAGTGAATAAAACAAACTTAGGGAGGAGGCTTCTAATGTAACATGCATGAAACCAATGCTTTTACGGTTACAGAAGTCAACAAATGAGAGCGCCTGGGAATGGGAGTGATGCTGGGGGCTGCAGGGCCTGAGTTAACCTCTACATCACCAGAGGAACAGAGGAGGAGTAGGATAAGAGTACGGCTAAAGGCTAAATTAACTGGTCGTCTAGTGCATTCAGAGGGTAACATAGAGTAAAAGGAGCAGGTTTCTGGGCTTGGAAGAATAAATTCAAGTCATAATGTACAGACAAGGGTATGGTAGGATTTGAGTACAGTGGAAGCAAGCCTAGGCATTGAGTGACGATGAGAGAGGTTTTGTCTCTAGAGGCACCATTTAAGCCAGGCGCTGTCACCGCATGTGTGTGGGGTGGAACATAAGGGCTAGCTAAGGTATATTGAGCAGAGCTTGAGGCTCTACAGTGAAGTAAGACAAAAAATTACTAACCAAAACAGCAATAGATAATGCATTTTAACATTAGGGAGAGAAGAGTCTGTTGAAACCCCCTCGGATGGTTACGTCGGCAGACTAGTCGTGATGAATCGGTGGGGCTCCGTGTCGGCAGCATAGGGTCCAGGCCAATTTGGCAGAATCATTTTTGAAGTCCAGGAATTATCTGATGGAATTCTTCAGTTAGCCGGGAGAAGGGCCTAGCTCGAGACTAACTGGTGCTTGCTTCAGGACAGAAACCCCCTCGGTCAGTTACATCGGTAGACCAGTCGTGATGGATTGGCGGGGCTCTGTGTCAGCAGCAAAAGGTCCAGGCCAATTGTAAAAAGAGTTAATTGAAGCCCAGGGATTGCTTGATGGAATCTCTTCGGCTAGCCGGGAGATGGGCCTAGTTCGAGGCTAGCTCCAGGCTAACTGGTGCTTGCTTCGGGACAGAGACGTTAGACAGGAGTAGCCACTTTGATAGCAGCTAGCTAGCTGCGATGAGCCGGAGTAAAGGTTCAGAGCTTGCGGTAGGAATCCGGGGGTGTGGTAGAGAAAAGCAGTCCGATATGCTCTGGGTTGATATCGCGCTGTGCAGGCTGGCAGGTATTGACCGGGCTGAGGCTGGCAGTCTGCCTTAAAGGTGATAACCCCTATCCTTTCTCACTCAACTCCACACTTTTCCAAACACAAACACACACCTTCCATCCCAATACATCCGAACATACATTATCCACATACTGTGCCTTCTATGTCCTCCATGTTTTATTTCTACCACGTTGATTGAGTACTTTTGTGTTTCAGTTCCTTATATTTGAAGAAGTATTATTTAGTTAATTATCATTTCTTCTAATGCTGTCTCATCCATTTCTGAAATACTATAAATAGAAAGTTGAATACGATTTATTTTACCACATTCCTTATCGAGTTGGAGTTTGTCGACAGCATCGCTTGGGATCTGTAGCACTGTAAGAAATACTTTTTTCACCAAACTTTCAGGATATTCGCCCTCTTTTTCTTTGATACCTTTCTCTTATAGATCTAGTCTGTATGTCAAGTAAGGCTCCTCTAAGAAACATGTTCTCCTTTTTATGTTCATTAACGTCTGTTTCAATCTTATTGACTGACCCTTTCTTTCTCCGTTGTCGCAGCTTTTCGTCACTCATCTAGCAGCTCACCTTCAACTCCTTTATATCTCTACTGACTAACTCAAGTATGCCCAGTTGATCATTTATTGACTTTAACAGATCAGTTTCAACCCTTATCATTCCCATTGTGGAACAGCAGAAATCGTCTGTGTCCGTCAAAGTGTCACGTTTTCTTTTGGGGATTGGTTCTGAATGTTTACCCTCCTTCATGTTTGCGTGTGAAGTGCTAATATTAAGTCAAACGTACAGATATGGAATATAACGTTTTTTATCTTGAGGCGATCTGCACAGCTGTGTTCATTCCGCCATCTTACCCTTTCTGTTGTTGACCAATCAAACCCGATCTCCAGAATTTCAGAATTTTTTTACACAATATCTTAGTGGTCAAATTTAGAGGCAATTTCATCAGTGAATTTATTACAAATGGATGTGTGTTTAACAATGTGTACTGTAAAAAGCAATGTAAAATTGTTTATAACATCATTCATGTTCCAACTGTTATTATTTTAAAAATTTCTTTCAACAACAATAAGGTTATCAAGAGGATTTTCTCTGTATGTTATCAGCAGCACTGAAACCATGTTGACATTATAATCAAGTCCTGTATCTGTTTTTCGCTTGAATTTCGTTACAATATACAGCAGGGTAAGGGGGGGGGGGGTCTTGTTTAGCATACAGGAAGAATACGGTCATTTGTGTGACTGTGTAAAATTATCTCTCTCAGTGGAGCGCATAATTTGACCATAACATTTAAGTCTATCTGTCTCTCCTGGATTAGCACAGCAGCCTGTGCTGAGGAGAGTTTCCTAAACAATGATATCTGGTGATATACACAGTAGTAGTAGACCAAGGGGCTGTGATAACATACATCACAGTTTATGAATAACATACAGTCATTTTAAGATTAGTCAGAATGGACTTACTTGGTGGTTGATTAAAGCATTTATAATAATCCAATATAAATGTATACAAATGATGAAATACTCATGTTAAAGTGTTACCCAAACATGTTGTGCACTTGGTTCCGTATGATCCGCATTTTATTAAAACTGTCCTGCATTGAGGTGTACCGTGTATTCTATATTATTTATGTTCTTTGGAAAGGTTTGATCAGTCGTTCTGATTTTGTGACATGATTATTCTTCTCGTTTATTAAGGTTCAGGGATGAATTTGATTGACATATTCAGCAAGCAGTGATCGGAGTCCAGCGAGCAGTGGTCGGAGTCCGGCGAGCAGTGGTCGGAGTCCGGCGAGCAGTGGTCCGAGTCCGGCGAGCAGTGGTCGGAGTCCGGCAAGCAGTGGTCGGAGTCTAGCGAGCAGTGGTCGGAGTCCAGCGAGCAGTGGTCGGAGTCCAGCGAGCAGTGGTCGGAGTCCAGCGAGCAGTGGTCGGAGTCTAGCGAGCAGTGGTCGGAGTCCAGCGAGCAGTCTTCGGAGTCCAGCAAGCAGTCTTCAGAGTCCATCAAGCAGTGGACGGAGGTCACTGCCCCTAACCTGGAGGCGAGATGGCGAGCCCCTGTTCCATCATCAGGTTTTTTGGTAACATTCCCTATGATATAGCATCATACGTATACTTGTGTTTATTGGTGTGTCTATTCTCCTGGTTGTAACTGAGAAAGAATGGAAATCAACTTTTGACCTTAGAATGGGCACATGGAAGGGTGGTCGTGTATGGCTCAGTTGTTAAAGAATGGTGCTTGCAACACCAGGATTGTGGATTTGATTACTGGGACCACCCATACGTAAAATGAATGCATGTATCACTGTCACTTTGGGTATATGGCATATATTAGAGGGTGTTTAATATTTTTTATTGTAAAATAATACATTTTTGGTAAAAGGACTTGGGTGGGGTCATGTGTGCATAGTGTCCCCCAGTCTTTGCTATCACCTCATGTTTGTATTTGAAGAGTTGCAGGTCAGCCTGAGGGCTCCAGCTATAACTGGGTAAATAACTGGGGCCATCGACCCAGCTCTCCTCGTCTGTCTTTAGATATGACTCAGCCATATAAAGGCGACCACTGGTCCAGCTACAATCTCCACAGGAAAAGATGATGACTCCTAAAGCTAACGCTGGGTAATATATATTATAAACTGGGTGGTTTGAGCTCTGAATGCTGATTGGCTGAAACCCGTAGTGTATCAGACCGTATAAGGGAATAACTTGCTGCTCTGAACTCCCCTTCTTATATACCTCGCCTGGTTCCCCTCCACAGGGGCCTGTCTCTCCTTACTATTTCACTCACTATGGCTTCTCAGCGGACTGCAAAGTGGTGGCATTCCCTGGGGACAACCCAGGTTGCTCTGTAGCTGTCTTTGTCAGGGACGTCGGTTTTGATTTCCTCCTCCTCTCATTCTGTCATTTGGCCTCTGGGTGGCAGTAGCACTGTACTGATGGCATTCATCTGCTCCAGTAATCCTCGGCTCCTCCACTCCTATTCTACACATGGATGTTGTGTAGATTCTAATGAGAGTACATGGCGGCGGTGATCACATGTTCACCCTCTTCCCAGGCAGCTGGATATGAACCCGATGAACAGAGAGAGGAGCTGGCCCCTCGCCAAGCAAGCAGCCCTTGTTTAGGACCACGACCATTCCTGCCTGTGCTGTGTGCTGCCTATGTCTGTAGACTAGAATGTCACGGCAGGCCAGCTGAGCATAAACACAGACCCTGACAGGCTTCAGCCCGCTCCGCCCTCTACGCTAGTCCGCTCAGCAGTGTCATCTGCGTAAAAGGGGCTTTGCGACCAATAAAAAGACGGGCAACGCCCAGATCGCAGGTGTGTGAGCCAGCCTGAGGCACAGTCCATTGAGATTGAACTCTTTCAGTACAGCTCGGTGTGAGCAGTCAAACAATAGCAAATGGACTAATTGGTACAGCTGTGCAATTGCCTGGCTATAATTCATTTCGATCAATGGTGTGATACAGTATGTCAAGGTAGGCAGGATACATAAGGGGATGGTTAGTGCAGTAAAAATGGAAGGAGGCTTCATGCTAAGATTTAAAATGGTTTTCCAATTGATATATACACTGAATTGAAATATAAACGCAACGTAAAGTGTTGGTCCCATGTTTCATCAGCTGAAATAAAAGATCCCAGAAATGTTTCATACGCACAAAAAGCTTATTTCTTTCAAATTTTGTGCACACATTTGTTTACATCCCTGTTAGTGAGCATTTCTCCTTTGCCAAGATAATTCATCCATCTGACAGGTGTGGCATATCAAGAAGCTGATTAAACAGCATGCTCATTACACAGGTGCACCTTGTGCTGGGAACAATAAAAAGCCACTCTAAAATGTGCAGTTTTGTCACACAACACAATGTCACAGAACTTGCCTCAAAACTTGCCTCCAGTTTTGAGTGAGCGTGCAATTGCCATGCTGAATGCAGGAATGTCTACTAGAGCTGTTGCCAGAGAATTTAACATTAATTTCTCTACCATAAGCCACCTCCAATGTCGTTTTGGAGAACCGCAGAGCACATGTATGGCGTCGTGTGGGCGAGCAGTTTGCTGATCTCAACATTGTAAACAAAGTGCCCCATTGTGGCGGTGGGGTTATAGTATGGGCAGGCACAGGCTACACTATGAACAACGAACACAATTGCATTTTATCTATGGCAATTTGAATGCACAGAAATACCGTGACGGGATCCTAAGGCCCATTGTGAGGTCCATTTTTGTAAATGTATCTGTGACCAACGGATGCAGATCTGTATTCCCATTCATGTGAAATCCATAGATCAGGGCCCAATTTATTTATTTCAATTGACTGATGTAACTCAGTAAAATCTTTGAAATTGTTGCATGTTGCGTTTATTTTTGTTCCGTACAGATAAGTATCATTAAGTTATCATCATTTATGCAACAAAGTAGCTTGAATTCATTTTCAGAGATATGAGTTAAATAAAGGTTAAATAAATAAAAATAAAAAAAAATTTGAAGAAAGGGAATTGTTGAGGTAAACTAAATGTCCATGAACACTTTGTCTTGCCTAAACAAATCCTCATATTTTCATCCAAATTTGAGCATGATTTAGTAGCCCGGGAAGGCATATGGATTGTTTTTATTTTACAATTGCACTGATACACAAAGATGTCAACTTATCAATATATTTACAATACTACATTCCCATAAATCACTGAAAAGGAAACCATTTAAGGTCGGCGACAGATCTGAAATACTCAAAATTATTCCTTAACTTTGGACTCGCATGCCGGTGAAGAGTTGGAATAAGAATCCATCCCGAGGTCCATTTTTCTTGGGACTGTCGTCCTTTCAGGGGCCTGCATGAGTCACAGCACAAGAAAGATCGATTTAACACTTTCTGCAAGGTCACCAAGTAATCCAATGGACTGGAATGATTCAATCTTCCCACCAGGTCCGCCCACTGATTCTGAAGCCCCCAAAATTAAAACATGTAAAAGATCTGCTCAGCAATTCCAACTCAACAGCAGGCAGATGGGACTTGTTATGCACAATACCTGTATACCTTGTTGTCCATATAGAAGAGTGATTATACTTCGGGTAAACTCAGGTCACAGTCTGTGGATGGAAGAGAAATTAAACAGCCAACAACATAAGGTACTGCATTTGCAGTGACTCAAGTAGATCTGTGAGTCTGTTGTGCAGAAACAGTGGTGTAAAGTACTTAAGTAAAAAATACTTTAAAGTACTACGTAGGTAGTTGTTTTGGGTATCTTTACTTTACTAAATATATTTTTGACTACTTTTACCTCACTACATTCCTAAAGAAAATAATGTACTTTTTACTCTATACATTTTCCCTGACACCCAAAAGTACTCGTTACATTTTTAATGCTAAGCAGGACAGGAAAATGGTCAAATTCACACACGTATCAAAAGAACATCCTGGTCATCACTACTGCCTCTGATCTGGCAGACTCACTATGCTTAATACACATGCTTAATTTGTAAATTATCTCTGAATGTTGGAGCGTGCCCCTGGCTATCTGTAAATTGTGATACCGTATCCTCTGGTTTGCTTAATATAAGGAATTTGAAATGATTTACACTTTTACATTTGATACTTAAGTATATTTTAGCAATTACATTTACTATTAATATTTAAGTCTATTTAAAACCAAATAATTGTAGACTTTTACTCTAGTAGGATTTTACTGGGTGACTTTCAATTTGACTTGAGTCCTTTTCAGTAGCGATTTTAGCATGCATATCTTGGTGGGGGTTAAAAAATAACATTTGATGCGTGCCAGCAAAACCTCTACACTACACAACACAACACTAAACAATACATTAATTGCACTATAACAGAGACAAACAGTGCCCACAAACTGTTAGGGCCTTCATAAAGCTGTCCCAACAGCAGAGTTTTCTTTGTAGCACCGTGGAGTGAATCCTTACCACTGCTACACCTGGCTATCAGTGGAGCTTTGTCTGGCAGCGCAACAGTTCATTCAGCCTCATTTACTGCCTTTTAGAAAAACATAGCTGACATGGCTGACTTGCTCAAACAAATGTGGTTTCCACTGACAATTGAGATGTACAAACTTTAAGGGGATGACAAGAGGATAAGAGGAAATGTGTAATTTAGATTAAGACATTAATGAGCGAGCTAGGACGGACGCTGTCAATATTACTATTTGTTCAGCGCATTTGAAATGTACAGCGCCAAAATTCAGATCATGGGCCGTTCTTACAGTATTCTCCCTGTACACCAAGTCAGAACCATAGGATAAATAAAGGGTGCATATATGCAGAAAATGATAATATGACAATTTTCAATGATTACATTTCTCTATGTGCACCACCAAGTCAATCAAATCAGTAGGCTAAGTTATGAGGGGGAAAGGGAACTACATTTTAGGGCGAGGCACATGTGGTACTAACAGCTTACTTCAAAACATACACTTGTCGTACACTTTCTTAGCTATAGTATGTATGTATCTCCCTGGCATATTACATAATTTATGCAGCAGCATACAATACATTTTTGGACTCACCTTGTTGTGCTGTTCTCACTTGAATAGGAAGGTGGTCCTTCTTCGGGGCAAATTTTGTCATCAAAGCCTGGCATTCTCTGGATTTATGATGCTTTCAAGACAAGGTTCAATGATGACATCAGTGATCTTCAGATCGGAGCTCTAGAAAGAGGTTTGAGTTTTCGACTTGGATCTCCGAGTTGGATGACCGTTCAAAACGTATTTTCCCAGTCGGAGCTAGTTTCTTCCCCCGAGTTCCCAGTTGTCTTGAACTCACTGAAGTCTGACATTTTCCTGTTGTTTTGAACATGGCAGAAGTCATGCTGGATTGACAGCATGGCCAATGTATTCAACCTTTTCTCACCCATGGTGTTGAATGTTTATACTTTTAAACTTGGAAAAGATACCCTTAAACCTAGACTTGGACCACATACCCACTCCACTGAATAGTAGGCCAGTTATTGCTTTGCAATGCTTGCAGTTAGCCACAGATTCTTTCCAAACTACTCATTTTTTAATTTGTGATTTCCAACTTGTTGTGTAATGTTTATGTCCAATGGCCGATGAGCTCTGATACGTTTTATCTATAATTTATCTTCATATAACAAGGATTGAAAAGGATTTGTCAGTAGATTGTCTAATTGAATCATGATGATGACTGCTTTTCTAGCTTGCGAACTAAGATTTTGCTTCGGTAGATATAACATGATTTGACGTCATTTTATCTGTGGCCCCACCACCACAGAAAGCACTCAGCTAGGCTGAAACACCTGCATTTTGGAGCTGCATTACTCAAGAAAGCAAAAAAGAGACCAAGTTTGTATATTTGACTGTATATGTAGTTTTTTAGCTAAACAGGTGGGGCTCAAAACAACTGCCCTGAATGACAGGTCGCCGCTGGTAATTTTCTATTAACGTATCTTTCACTTCCACTCTAGTATGACAATTGGGTACTTTTTCCAGCACTGTGCATGAACATCTAATTTAAAAGGACATACTGTAGGTGAAAGGTATGATTGGAACATAGAACTAAATAGAACTAGACTTTCTCAAAGGCTGTCAATCTTCAATTAGTGTGTTTCAGGTCTGAATTCTATTTTAATTTCTTATTCCAGGGTCTGGGATGAGGCTATAGGAAGGAGATGTAGCCGCAAGGCCTTTCAGCTTTCTGTCTGCTCAAGCACAATACATCAAATCATAGCCAATTGTAGTGCACAGGGCTCAAATGCTAACAAGTTGCAGTTCTATGCTTACAGAGGTTTTACAGAACTGTTGCTTCTGAGGCTGCTCTTGATCCAAAAGAAGGCTCCTAAGTGGACAGAAATATTGCAGAGAAATGACCTGATTGGACAGGGGCACACCTTTGAGCAAGCATTGTGTAGCTTCAGGAGATATGACATTGATTCATATTATTGAGTTGAACAATTTAAGTTGAACATTTTATTAGTCATATGTACAGGATACACATGGTATACATTAGTGATGGGGGTAAAATCAATACGGTTACATATCGTGATATATATATTTTTAATGATATATCTTTTTGAATATTGCAATATTATTTTTGGCTAGTTGGATGTACCTGCACCAAAACTTTTTCCTTCATAGCTTGTTCTCCATCTTCAAAAAAATATATAGGGAGACATTTTTTAGTCCAATATTTATTGTCCAATATTTACACATGTTTTGGGGAAGGTGGGATTGTGGGTGAAGTGTTTAAATTGTGCAGTATTTAGCAATCAAACTTCCGTCCAGCCTCTTCGACTACAGCAGTACAGTAATGTGATGCAGGGAAGCCATGTTAAGGACCACATGGATGTTCCATGTCATTAAATCATTCATTCCAATAGGTCCGATGTCGTCCGACGAGCAGCAATATCAAGCTGTTTTCATCATCAAATGGAATTATTGGTGGAATCAACGCATTAAACCCGTTACAGCGCTAGCTTTGATCTTCGCCTAAATTAGTGATCACACATTTTCCACATGCGCTTTGACTACCGGCTTCCAAATCACTTCAGCGACCATTACCAAATAGAAGTCACTTCCTCTAATCAAAACTATTTGTTTAATGTCTTCCTCCTATATCACGGATTTGTCAATGGAAACGGGCAGCTTATATTTCCATTGATGTATATTATTCCTATGTTCTACAGTATACATATACAGTCCGTTCAGAAAGTATTCATACTTCATATTTGTTTCAATCTCTCCCTATCCCTGTGCCCGCAGCATTCTTTTCATCTCTCAACAAGGTGACCAGACGGTTTACCTGGCATGGCAAAACCCCTAGGGTTAGCCTGGACAAACTGACCCTTGATTATGGTAAAGGGGGGTTAAACCTCCACAATTTCAGAATGTATTACTGGGCTGCGCAGTCTAGATTTCTGGCTCAGAGGTTTGACAATGGTCCTTCTCTCTCATGGTTGAACATTGAACAGTTTGAGGTACATGAGGACACTGGGGCAGAATTGTTTTACAAATGGGGCATTACATTTATTAAAACCCATCACAGACAACCCTTTAATCATACATTCTGTCCTGGCATGGTGCAAACTGCTGTTCAGGCGAGAGGGATTTCCTTCCCCTATAACCCCTCTATGGAGCAATAGATATATTCCTATGTTTTACCAGAATAGTAACTTTAGACCATGGTGTCTCTCTTCTGGAACAGTGTTATGAGGAGGGAAATATTATGTCCTTCAAACAGCTGAAACTGTCACGCCCTGACCATAGAGAGACATTTTTTCTCTATGGTGTAGTAGGTCAGGGCGTGACTGGGGTTATTCTAGTTCATTATTTCTATGTGGTGTTCTAGTTTATTATTTCTATGTTGGGGATTTGTATGATTCCCAATTAGAGGCAGCTGGTAATCGTTGTCTCTAATTGGGGATCATATTTAAGTAGTGTTTGTTCCCATCTGTTTGTGGGTTATTGTATTTTGTATTTTGTGTGAGTGTATGGAGCATCTCTGTAGTTGGTTGGTTGTTTGTTTCTTGTTTTGTTTAAAGTTTCACGGTTAATAAATTATTGCGAACTCAATGTCCGCTGCGCCTTGGTCCGTCTCTACGAACAATCTTGACAGAAACAGAAATAGCACCTGTCTAACAAGGACTCCTTTAGTTACCTACAACTAGAGCATTTTATTAGGGTGAATCTCAAGGGACAATGGAACCTACCTAAGATGTCACCTACTGAACAACTCTACCACGCAGACCAACCACTGTGTATACGATGCTCTTCTGTCAGGACTACCACTGCCTGAGCTAGATAAACCCAGATTTAGATGGGGAATAGATCTGGGTATTGACCTTGATGAGGGTCTATGGAGTGACCTATGCAGGGATGGTGTTACATCCACATTGAACCCCAGATACAGACTGATCCAGTTTAATTTCCTCCATCAGCTCTATATTACCCCATCTAGACTGCACAAGTTCAGGCCTCCCGGGTGGCGCAGTGGTTAAGGGCGCTGTACTGCAGCGCCAGCTGTGCCATCAGAGTCCCTGGGTTTGCACCCAGGTTCTGTCGTAACCGGCCGCGACCGGGAGGTCCGTGGGGCGATGCACAATTGGCCTAGCGTCGTCCGGGTTAGGGAGAGATTGGTCGGTAGGGTTCTCCTTGTCTCATCGCGCACCAGCGACTCCTGTGGCCAAGGTTGCCAGGTGCACGGTGTAGCCTCTGACACATTGGTGCGGGTTGGATGCGCGCTGTGTTAAGAAGCAGTACGGCTGGTTGGGTTGTGTATCGGAGGACGCATGACATTCAGCCTTTGTCTTTCCCTAGCCCGTACGGGAGTTGTAACAATTGGATACCACGAAATTAGGGAGAAAAAGGGAAAAAAAAAAAAAAAAAAAAAAAAAAAATAGATTGCACAAGTTCAATCTCCTCCCTATGTTTAGATGTGGCTCAGAGGAAGGAACATTCCTGCATTCCACACAGTGTTCAAAACTACACCGTTTGTGATATCATATCCTGGGGCTTTAGACCTAGAGGTCTGTCTACTGGGTAACTTTACAAATTCCAATCTTAGGCAAAGCCATACATGTATCAAGACATGTATTAAAAATGAAATACATGCATAGCTCATTTACATAAGTTTTCACACCCTTGAATCAATCAATACACTTTAGAATCTCCTTTGGCAGCGATTTAGCTGTGAGTCTTTCTGGGTCTTTAAGAGCTTTGCACACAAGTATTGTACAATATTTTCACGTTATTCTTTTAAAAATTATTCATGTACTGTCAAATTGGTTGTTGATCATTGCTAAACAGTTATTTTCATGTCTTGCCATAAATTTTCAAGGAGTCAAAACTGTCAAAACTGTAACTAGGCTACTCAGGAACATTCAACGTCGTCTTGGTAAGCAACTAAGTAATAAACTCTGTGGCCAGTTTATTAGATACTCCACCCCTAGATGGACCCCCACTGTGGACCCCTTGTCCCTAGATCTATTCTGATGGGAGGCTTCACTTCTTCACCATATATTAAATGGTTACCATTCTAATGTGAACCCCGGGGGAACTGCTTTGCTTCTGAAGACGTTGGGGGAGTGGGGAGTGGGGTAGGTGTTTACCATGTTAGAGCCACATAGGAGGGGCGATCCACAGTGGAATGACACATCTTGCAGAAGCTGCTGTTCGTCTAGGCAGAGTTGAAAAGAAAAAGCCATATCTCACAACAAAAAGAAAAGATTGAGATGGGCAAAAGAACACAGACACTGGACAGAGGAACTCTGCCTAAAAGGCTAGCATCCCAGAGTCGCCTCTTGACTGTTGACGTTGAGACTGGTGTTATGAGGGTACTATTTAATGAAGCTGCCAGTTGAGGACTTGTGAGGCATCTGTTTCTCAAACTAAACAAGACACTCTAATATACTTGTCCTCTTGCTCAGTTGTGCACCGGGGCCTCCCTCTCTTTCTATTCTGGTTAGTGCCAGTTTGCTCTGTTCTGTGAAGGGAGTAGTACACAGCATTGTACGAAATCTTCAGTTTCTTGGCAATTTCTCACATGGAATAGCCTTCATTTCTCAGAACAAGTTTCAGAAGAAAGATCTTTGTTTCTGGTCATTTTGAGCCTATAATTGAACCCACAAATGATGATGCTCCAGATACTCAAGTAGTCTAAAGAAGGTCAGTTTTATTGCTTCTTTAATCAGGTTTCATAATGGCAAAAGTGTTTTCTAATGATTAATTAACCTTTTTAAAATGATAAACTTGGATTAGCGAACACAACGTGCCATTGGAACACAGGAGTCATGGTTGCTGGTAATGGGCCTCTGTACGCCTATGTAGATATTCCAGAAGAAATCAGCCGTTTACAGCTACAATAGTCATTTACAACATTAGCAATGTCTACACTGTATTTCTGATCAATTTGATGTTTTTTTAATGGACAGAAAATGTGCTTTTCTTTCATAAACACCATATTTTCTAAGTGACCCCAAACTTTTGAACGCTCGTGTATATTTATATATTCTTAATTTCATTCCTTTATTTAGATTTGTGTGTATTGGGTATATGTTGTGAAATTGTTAGATATTACTGCACTGATGGGGCTAGAAACACAAGCATTTCGCTACACCCGCAATAACATCTGCTAAACACGTGTATCTGACCAATAAAATTGGATTTGATTTGATTTTGTCGCCTCTGCCTCCTCTGACTCTTCCGTCTCCTCTGTCTCCTCTGTCTCTGTCTTTTTCTCCCTCTCTTTTTTTTGCATTCCTCTTGCCTCATTACTGTACCTTGACTTTCTTTCATTTCTTATCTTCTACTCACTCTCTCTCTTTTCCTGGAATTTCCTTAATCTCTCTCTCTCTCACTCTCTCACACACACACACACACACACACACACACACACACACACACACACACACACACACACACACACACACACACACACACACACACACACACACACACTCTCCACAGTAGTTGGTAACAGTAGTCTTTTTGCATAGTATTTGGACTCAGTTTTACTCAAACACCTCCTGAAGGGAACTGCATGGATGAAGAGAAGCCCCAACTCCAAACACTACGCCTTAAAGATATTGAAGAATGAGGACTGACTAGGTTACCCCTTGCACTCTCATATCAGTTATTTGCCAGACTGAATTTTGGCACAATATGGGCCCAGAATATTAGTGTTTAATCAAAGGCTGTGATTTTGCCTCGGGGGACATCATATTGAGCACCATCTTGTTTTTTTTATTCCCCCCTCAATAAAAGTCCATATTTGCTGAGGGAGAAAGAGAACTGAGTGTTATGATCTGTGATAATATTGCTACAAACTGCTCCTGTATGGATCTTAGAAGTTAATGCTAGTTCAATTTAGGCACCATTGACTACTGCCAAGGCTGAGTATTTTTCAATTAGTCCATGAGGGATCTGTTTGTCTGTTGCCTTCATAGCGAGCAGTTTGGTCCATCTGTTGTCATTGGATGTGTTATAGCCTCCGTGCTGTATAAGGGATGTAGCCTAATACGTTTCCATGTTCCTTAGTCACTCTCTGAATGGATAGCAATGACAGGTCAGGATTGGCTGAATGCTAGTTGTATGGAGTCATCTGAAACACTGAATCAAACTGAACCACATTGCTATTTCCCAATGCAGCCTTTCAATTCAAACCATTGCAAATGAAATGCTCAAATGCAGCCTACTCCCGGTGAATTTCATGATCCGGGGTTTGCCGGTTTAATAGATAGACAGGCAGGTTTGGCAATCGATTGATTCTGAGTTTTGTTATAACATTTGGGGCTGGCACCGGAGCTGGTCTGTGTGTTTGTACATGTGTGCGATCTGGCCCGGAAATCTTACTCACTCTCCACCAAAGGAACGTTAAATAAGACCTACCCTGGCCATCAATAGCCATTAATAATTTATTAACATACTGACAGATCGCTCTTTATGAAAACTAACCCCTCTTATTGACGCTACAGGCCTTTTTTTGTGCAATATTTGAGTGTGATAAACTAGGAATATCAAGTCAAGACTGCGTTCTCTGGACTGCTAGAATGACCTGTCAGACAATGTAAGTTAAACAGATTTACCCGCTAAAAGTAAATATTAAGGAGTATGTTATTGGTTTACATCCTGGAGAAGTGCAACAACCGTGGGGCTACAATTATTTACCGCGACACAGTAGTGAAGGGCTGACTGGGACGTTAGGGAGATAGCCGAGGGTTGCACTTTTTTAAAGAGCTCCAAACACTGACTGCTGTCTGCTCTCTGCTCTCTTTCTCTCGCACTTCTTCATCTCTCTCTTTTCTTTCTCTCTCAATCTTTCTCTTGCTCGCTCCCTGGAGAGGGGAGGATTGCTTTAAAGTCACAGCTGACCTCCAGCAAAGTAAATGATTGTGAATATGATGATGGTAGTAGTGATGATAATGTGGGTAGTGGTATTGATGATGGTAGTAGTGATGATAATGTGGGTAGTGCTGTTGATGATGGTAGTAGTGATGATAATGTGGGTAGTGGTATTGATGATGGTAGTAGTGATGATAATGTGGGTAGTGGTATTGATGATGGTAGTAGTGATGATGATGTGGGTAGTGGTATAGATGATGGTAGTAGTGATGATGTGGGTAGTGGTATTGATGATGGTAGTAGTGATGATAATGTGGGAAGTGGTATTGATGATGGTAGTAGTGATGATAATGTGGGTAGTGGTATTGATGATGGTAGTAGTGATGATAATGTGGGTAGTGGTATTGATGATGATAGTAGTGATGATAATGTGGGTAGTGGTATTGATGATGGTAGTAGTGATGATGTGGGTAGTGGTTTTGATGATGATAGTAGTGATGATAATGTGGGTAGTGGTATTGATGATGATAGTAGTGATGATAATGTGGGTAGTGGTATTGATGATGGTAGTAGTGATGATGTGGGTAGTGGTTTTGATGATGATAGTAGTGATGATAATGTGGGTAGTGGTATTGATGATGATAGTAGTGATGATAATGTGGGTAGTGGTATTGATGATGGTAGTAGTGATGATAATGTGGGTAGTGGTATTGATGATGGTAGTAGTGATGATAATGTGGGTAGTGGTATTGATGATGGTAGTAGTGATGATACTGTGGGTAGTGGTATTGATGATGGTAGTAGTGATGATAATATGGGTAGTGGTATTGATGATGGTAGTAGTGATGATAATGTGGGTAGTGGTATTGATGATGGTAGTAGTGATGATAATGTGGGTAGTGCTACTGATGATGGTAGTAGTGATGATAATGTGGGTAGTGGTATTGATGATGTAGTAGTGATGATAATGTGGGTAGTGGTATTGATGATGGTAGTAGTGATGATGTGGGTAGTGGTTTTGATGATGATAGTAGTGATGATAATGTGGGTAGTGGTATTGATGATGATAGTAGTGATGATAATGTGGGTAGTGGTATTGATGATGGTAGTAGTGATGATGTGGGTAGTGGTTTTGATGATGATAGTAGTGATGATAATGTGGGTAGTGGTATTGATGATGATAGTAGTGATGATAATGTGGGTAGTGGTATTGATGATGATAGTAGTGATGATAATGTGGGTAGTGGTATTGATGATGGTAGTAGTGATGATAATGTGGGTAGTGGTATTGATGATGGTAGTAGTGATGATAATGTGGGTAGTGCTACTGATGATGGTAGTAGTGATGATAATGTGGGTAGTGGTATTGATGATGGTAGTAGTGATGATAATGTGGGTAGTGGTATTGATGATGGTAGTAGTGATGATAATGTGGGTAGTGGTATTGATGATGGTAGTAGTGATGATAATGTGGGTAGTGGTATAGATGATGGTAGTAGTGATGATGTGGGTAGTGGTATTGATGATGGTAGTAGTGATGATAATGTGGGTAGTGCTGTTGATGATGGTAGTAGTGAGGATAATGTGGGTAGTGGTATTGATGATGGTAGTAGTGATGATAATGTGGGTAGTGGTATTGATGATGGTAGTAGTGATGATAATGTGGGTAGTGGTATAGATGATGGTAGTAGTGATGATAATGTGGGTAGTGGTATTGATGATGGTAGTAGTGATGATAATGTGGGTAGTGGTATTGATGATGGTAGTAGTGATGATAATGTGGGTAGTGGTATTGATGATGATAGTAGTGATGATAATGTGGGTAGTGGTATTGATGATGGTAGTAGTGATGATAATGTGGGTAGTGGTATTGATGATGGTAGTAGTGATGATAATGTGGGTAGTGGTATTGATGATGGTAGTAGTGATGATAATGTGGGTAGTGGTATTGATGATGGTAGTAGTGATGATACTGTGGGTAGTGGTATTGATGATGGTAGTAGTGATGATAATATGGGTAGTGGTATTGATGATGGTAGTAGTGATGATAATGTGGGTAGTGGTATTGATGATGGTAGTAGTGATGATAATGTGGGTAGTGCTACTGATGATGGTAGTAGTGATGATAATGTGGGTAGTGGTATTGATGATGTAGTAGTGATGATAATGTGGGTAGTGGTATTGATGATGGTAGTAGTGATGATAATGTGGGTAGTGCTACTGATGATGGTAGTAGTGATGATAATGTGGGTAGTGCTATTGATGATGGTAGTAGTGATGATAATGTGGGTAGTGCTACTGATGATGGTAGTAGTGATGATAATGTGGGTAGTGGTATTGATGATGTAGTAGTGATGATACTGTGGGTAGTGGTATTGATGATGGTAGTAGTGATGATAATATGGGTAGTGGTATTGATGATGGTAGTAGTGATGATACTGTGGGTAGTGGTATTGATGATGGTAGTAGTGATGATAATATGGGTAGTGGTATTGATGATGGTAGTAGTGATGATAATGTGGGTAGTGGTATTGATGATGGTAGTAGTGATGATAATGTGGGTAGTGCTACTGATGATGGTAGTAGTGATGATAATGTGGGTAGTGGTATTGATGATGTAGTAGTGATGATAATGTGGGTAGTGGTATTGATGATGGTAGTAGTGATGATAATGTGGGTAGTGCTACTGATGATGGTAGTAGTGATGATAATGTGGGTAGTGCTATTGATGATGGTAGTAGTGATGATAATGTGGGTAGTGCTACTGATGATGGTAGTAGTGATGATAATGTGGGTAGTGGTATTGATGATGTAGTAGTGATGATAATGTGGGTAGTGGTATTGATGATGGTAGTAGTGATGATAATGTGGGTAGTGCTACTGATGATGGTAGTAGTGATGATAATGTGGGTAGTGCTATTGATGATGGTAGTAGTGATGATAATGTGGGTAGTGGTACTGATGATGGTAGTAGTAATGATGTGGGTAGTGGTATTGATGATGGTAGTAGTGATGATAATGTGGGTAGTGGTATTGATGATGGTAGTAGTGATGATGTGGGTAGTGGTTTTGATGATGATAGTAGTGATGATAATGTGGGTAGTGGTATTGATGATGATAGTAGTGATGATAATGTGGGTAGTGGTATTGATGATGGTAGTAGTGATGATAATGTGGGTAGTGGTATTGATGATGGTAGTAGTGATGATAATGTGGGTAGTGCTACTGATGATGGTAGTAGTGATGATAATGTGGGTAGTGGTATTGATGATGGTAGTAGTGATGATAATATGGGTGGTGGTATTGATGATGATGACAAAGATGGAAGCGATGGTGGTGGTGCTGCTTATTTTGATGATAGTATCAATGATAATAATTGTGATAATTCTAATATTAGATATTGATGTTGTCAATCGTATGTAATGAATCATGCTGATGGTATATTTCCTCCCCCTCTTCATCATACAGTCCTTCTAAGGGCCTGTACTCTATTGTACCAATGTATCAGTATAAATTAATCCCCCTGACCGCTGAGGGAAATTGATTATCCACCGGGACATGGTGTTTTCCTTTAATTATTTACCACTGTCGTCGATCCCTCCATCATGTTCCTACCATGTATCCCCCGCTCTTCTTCTCTGCTGCTTCTAGTCTTTGAGACATTCTAGCCAGGATGGCAATGGCTACTTGAAAGAGTGTTCGATCTAGAACCTCTATTTGGAAATTAAGTATTAATTTGGCATTTATCTTCAACAGAGCGTTTTGGTATGGGTTGGGTCATATAGGCTCTTGCACACAGAGTCTTTAGTGTGCCTGTATCTACGTGTATATACAGTGTCTTGCAAAAGCATTCAGACCCTTAGATTTCTTCATATTTTATTGTGTTACAAAGTGGCATTCAAATATTTTATTGTCATTTGTCATCAATCCAACCAAAATACTTAAAATATATTTGTATACGTTCTCAGCCCCTTCGTTTAGGGAAGCCTAAATTAGTTCTGGAGTAGAATTTGGCTTAACAAATCACATAATGAGGTACATGGACTCACTTGGTGTGAAATAATAGGGGTTGACATGATTTTTGAATGACTAAACCTTCCTCTGTCCCCAAACATTCAACGCCTGTAGGGTCCCTCAGTCAAGTAAGGAATTTCAAGAACACATTCAACTACAATGATCAGGGAGCTTTTCGAAAGCCTCATGAAGAAGGGCAGTGTTAGTAGACGGGCACTAATAACAAATCAGACATTGAATATCTCTTTATTAAGCATGGTCAAGTTAATAATTATGCTGTGGAATAAATATTAAACCACCCAGACACATCAAAGATACAGCCATCCTTCTGAACTGAGCTGCAGGACAGGAAAGTGTAAAGGTTTTCGTCGTCTGAAGAGGAATCGGACCAAACCGCAGCGTGGTAAGTGTTCATGACTTTTTATTTACACTGAACATTAAACAAAAATAACAAAGAGAATAACCGAAACAGCCCTGTAAGGTGCAAAACACTAAACTGAAAATAACTACCCACAAAAACCATGTGGAAAAAAGCTACCTAAGTATGGTTCCCAATCAGAGACAACGACAGACAGCTGTCCGATTGAGAACCATACCCGACCAAAAACCAAGAAATGCAAAAACATAGAAAAAGGAACATAGAATGCCCACCCCAATCACACCCTGACCAAACCAAAATAGAGACATAAAAAGCTCTAAGGTCAGGGAGTGACAGAAAGAAACTGCTCAGGGACGTTACCATGAGGCCATTAGTGACTTTAAAACAGCGGTGGTGATAGAAAACTGAGGATGGATCAACAACATTGTAGTGACTCCACAAAAATGACCTAAATGACAGCGAATAAGAATACAAAAAATATTACAGAATATGTGCAACAAGGCACTAATGTAATACTGCAAAAAAAACACAGCAAAGGAATACACTTGTTTTGGCCTAAATACAAAGCCTTATGTTTGAGGCAAATCCAACTCAACACATCTATTAGCTGCATCATAGTATGGGTGTGGCTGATATCGGCAAATAATGGAGAGTTTATCAGGATAAAAAGTAACGGGGTGGAGCTAAGCACAGGCAAAATCCTAGAGGAATACTTGCTTCAGTCTATCTTACACCAGAGACTGGGAGAGGAATTCTCCTTTCAGCAGGACAATAACCTACAACAATCATCAAGTTTGCAGACGACACAACAGTAGTAGGTTTGATTACCAACGATGACAAGACAGCCTAACGGGAGTAGGTGAGAGCTCTGGGAGTGTGGTGCCTGGAAAACCATCTCTCACTCAACGTCAACAAAACTTAAGGAAAAAGCAGAGGGTGCACCCCCCTATCTACATCGACGGGTCCGCAGTGGAGAAGGTGGAAATCTTCAAGTTCCTTGGCGTACACATCACTAACAAACTGAAATGGACCACTCCCACAGACAGTGTGGTGAAGATGGCGCAACAGAGACTCTTCAACCTCAGGAGGCTATAGAAATGTGTCTTGTCACCTAAAACCCTAACAAACTTTTACAGATGCACAATTGAAAGCATCCTGTCGGGTTGTATCACCGCCTGGTACGACAACTGCACCGCCAGCAAGCACAAGGCTCTCCAGAGGGTGGTGTGGTCTGCCCAACGCATTACCCACCCTCCAGGACACCTACAGCACCCGATGTCACAGGAAGGCCAAAAAGATCATCAAGGACAACAACCACCCAAGCCACTGCCTGTTCACCCCGCTATCATCCAGAAGCCGAGCTCATTACAGGCGCATCAAAGCTGGCACCGAGAGACTGAAAAACAGCTTCTATCTCAAGGCCATCAGACTGTTTAAACAGACATCACTTGCACAATTGGCCCAGCGTCGTCCGGGTTTGGCCGGAGTAGTCCGTCATTGTAAATAAGAATTTGTTCTTAACTGATTTGCCTAGTTAAATAAAGGATACACATAGAGGCTGCTGCCTATAGGCATAGACTAGAAATCACTGGCCACTTTAAGGAATGGAACACTAGTCACTTTAATAATGTTTACATATCTAGCATTACTCATCTCATATGCACATACTGTTTTCTATACTATTCTACTGTATCTTAGTCCGTTCCACTCTGACATCGCTCGTGCATATGTATATAGTCTTAATTCATTCCTACTTAGATTTGAGTGTATTGGGTTTATGTTGTGTAATTTGTTAGATATTACTTGTTAGATATTACTGCACTGTTGGAGCTAGAAGCACAAGCATTTCGCTACACCCGCAACAACCTCTATAAATCATGTGTATATGAACAATACAATTGGATTTGAACAAGGCCAAATCTACATTGGAGTTGCTTACGAAGAAGACGGTGAATGTTCCTGAGTGGCCAAATCTTCTTGAAAATCTTTGTCAAGACTTGACAGAGCTTGAAGAATTTTGAAAATATCAATGGGAAAATATTGCACAATCCAGGTATGCAAGGCTCTAATAAAGTTATCCAAGAAGAATCACAGCTGTAATAGATGTCAAAGATGTTTCTAACATGTATTAGACTATTTTACTATTTTACTATACGACTATTTTAGTCCACTTTGACATTAGAGTATTTTGTGTAGATTGTTGACAAAAAAATACAATTAAATACATTTTAATCCCATTTTGTAACACACACACACACAAAAAGGCAATATATATATATATCCATGCACGATGAGGAGTGCAAACGGCCTTCATACATATTTTATGAACGCAAAGAAGTAGTGCTTTATCATCTTCGGCCTCCCTATGCGGCGAGGAGAGAAGAAGAGCTGGGTGTTATTTACATACATGCAGCCTACAGGCGGGAGAACAGCAGGGAAGGAAGGAACCCAATGCAAATGGCAGACTTAAAGGTCACGAACAGTAAAAATCATGTTTTCCATCAAATTGGATGATATTTTGGATGCAACCATTTCAAAGTAGGGTGACCCAAGTATGAAAAAATGACTGTAGCTGGTACATTGAACATGCGATTACAGCCTCAAGTCTTCTTGGCTCACCTGTATTTGGGGAGTTTCTCCCATTCGTCTCTGCAGATCCTCTCAAGCTCTGTCAGGTTGGATGGGGAGAGTCGCTGCACAGCTATTTTCAGGTCTCTCCAGAGATATTCCATCAAGTTCAAGTCCGGGCTCTGGCTGGGCCACTCAAGGACATTCAGAGACTTGTCCCAAAGCCCTCCTGTGTTGTTTTGGCTGTGTGCTTAGGGTCATTGTCCTGTTGGAAGGTGAACCTTCACCCCAGTCTGAGGTCCTGAGCGCTCTGGAGCAGGTTGTCATCAGGGATCTCTCTGTACTTTGTTCCGTTCCTCTTTCCCTTGATCCTGACTAGTCTCCCAGTCCCTGCCGCTGAAAAAACATCACCACAGTATTAGGCGGCCACCACCATGCTTCATCGTAGGGATGGTGCAGGTTTCCTCCAGACTTGATACTTGGTATTCAGGCCAAAGAGTCCAATCTTGGTTTCCTTTGACCTCATTACTTGGTTTTTGCTCTGACATGCAATGTCAACTCTGGGACCTTATATAGACAGGTGTGTGTCTTTCCAAATCATATCCAATCAATTGAATTTACCACAGGTGGACTCCAATCAAGTTGTATTGTCACGCCCTGACCTTAGAGAGCTTTTTATGTCTCTATTTTGGTTTGGTCAGGATGTGATTTGGGTGGGCATTCTATGTTCCTTTTTCTATGTTTTGTATTTCTTTGTTTTGGCCGGGTATGGTTCTCAATCAGGGACAGCTGACTATCGTTGTCTCTGATTGGGAGCCATACTTAGGTAGCTTTTTCTCACCTATGTTTTGTGGGTAGTTGTTTTCTGTTTAGTGTTTTCTGCACCTGACAGGACTGTTTCAGTTTGCACTTTGTTCTTTTTGTTTCAGTGTTCAGTTAAATAAAGGTCATGAACTCTTACCACGCTGCACTTTGGTCCGATTCCTCCTCATCAGACGACGACACCCGTTACATGTAGAAAAATCTCAAGGATGATCAATGGAAACAGAATGCACCTGAGCTCAATTTTGAGTCTCATAGCAAAGGGTCTGAATACTTATGTAAATAAGATATTTCTGTGTTTTATTTTTAATACATTTGCAAAAAATTCTAAAAACCTGTTTGTGCTTTGTCATCATGAGGTTTTTTGTGTAGATTGAAGAGGATTTAAAAAAATTGAATCAATTTTATAATAAGGCTGTAATGTAACAAAATGTGGAAAGAGTCAAGGGGCCTGAATACTTTCCGAATGTACTGTAGCTGGATTTGTCTCCCGCTTCAATCTTGGGGGTGACTGAAGCCAAGTGGGTGACTGAAGCCACCTTGATTGAAGTGGGGTACATGGGTCACCCTCCTCTCCCGATTCTGCTTACCTCCCTATCAATCTCTGTAGTAGGTAGGATTTTTTTCAAGCATAAGTAAGTCCAGTTTTATGTGATATCACATTTTGTTACTTTTTTTCAAGCATTTGGACGGGAAATTAGTGGTTTAAAATGTTACGAATCCATGGGTTTTGCACACTGTAGGGCGGCTGGGTGCCTTATTGTTTACACCTGCCCCAATCCTCTCAGATCTCCAGAAGTGTCTAGGGGTAGGGGCTAAGGGTTGCTTCTGGAAAGGAACCACAACCCTCTCGAGGCATTGGTTGGAAGTTTTATTCCATTGCTATAAACACATGGATTTGCACAGGTGTAAGCTGGACACACTCACGGCATCCTACCAGGCTGATCATTCGGTTCTGGGCAGCTGAAGACCTGTTGTGAACAGTGGATGGATATATTTACAGTGCCTTCGGAAAGTATTCAGACCCCTTGACTTCTTCCACATTAGGCCGATTGTTTGACACATTTTTTTATTTAACCCATTCTGGAATAAGGCTGTAATGTAATCACACAATACCCCATAATGACAAAGTGAAAACAGGTTTTTAGAAATGTTTGCAAAAAAATATATATACAGTTGAAGTTGGAAGTTTACATACACTTAGGTTGGCGTCATTAAAACTAGTTTTTCAACCACTCCACACATTTCTTGTTAACAAACTATAGGTTTGGCAATTCGGTTAGGACATCTACTTTGTGCATGACACAAGTCATTTTTCCAACAATTGTTAACCGACAGATTATTTCACTTATAATTCACTGTCTCACAATTCCAGTGGGTCAGACATTTACATACACTAAGTTGACTGCGCCTTTAAACAGCTTGGGAAATTCATGAAAATTATGTCATGGCTTTAGAAGCTTCTGATAGGCTAATCTGATAGTCACTGACGTGATCTTCCTGTCTGGGTTGGCGCCCCCCCTTTGGTTGTGCGTGGCGGAGATCTTTGTGGGCTATACTCGGCCTTGTCTCAGGATGGTAAATTGTTGGTTGAGGATATCCCTCTAGTGGTGTGGGGGCTGTTCTTTGGCAAAGTGGGTGGGGTTATATCTTCCTGTTTGGCCCTGTCCGGGGGTATCATCGGATGGGGCCACAATGTCTCCTGACCCCTCCTGTCTCAGCCTCCAGTATTTATGCTGCAGTAGTTTATGTGTCGGGGGGCTAGGGTCAGTTTGTTATATCTGGAGTACTTCTCCTGTCTTGTCCGGTGTCCTGTGTGAATTTAAGTATGCTCTCTCTAATTCTCTCTTTCTCTCCTTCTTTCTCTCTCTCGGAGGACCTGAGCCCTAGGACCATGCCTCAGGACTACCTGGCATGATGACTCCTTGCTGTCCCCAGTCCACCTGGCCGTGCTGCTGCTCCAGTTTCAACTGTTCTGCCTGCGGCTCTGGAGCCCTGACCTGTTCACCGGACGTGCAACCTGTCCCAGACCTGCTGTTTTCAACTCTCTATAGACAGCAGGAGCGGTAGAGATACTCCTAATGATCGACTATGAAAAGCTAACTGACATTTACTCCTGAGGTGCTGACTTGCTGCACTACTGTGATTATTATTATTTGACCATGCTGGTCATTTATGAATATTTGAACATCTTGGCCATGTTCTGTTATAATCTCCAAACGGCACAGCCAGAAAAGGACTGGCCACCCCTCATAGCTTGGTTCCTCTCTAGGTTTCTTCCTAGGTTTTGGCCTTTCTAGGGAGTTTTTCCTAGCCACCGTACTACTACACCTGCATTGCTTGCTGTTTAGGGTTTTAGACTGGGTTTCTGTACAGCACTTTGAGATATCAGCTGATGTAAGAAGGGCTATATACAGTGCCTTGCGAAAGTATTCGGCCCCCTTGAACTTTGCGACCTTTTGCCACATTTCAGGCTTCAAACATAAAGATATAAAACTGTATTTTTTTGTGAAGAATCAACAACAAGTGGGACACAATCATGAAGTGGAACGACATTTATTGGATATTTCAAACTTTTTTAACAAATCAAAAACTGAAAAATTGGGCGTGCAAAATTATTCAGCCCCCTTAAGTTAATACTTTGTAGCGTCACCTTTTGCTGCGATTACAGCTGTAAGTCGCTTGGGGTATGTCTCTATCAGTTTTGCACATCGAGAGACTGAAATTTTTTCCCATTCCTCCTTGCAAAACAGCTCGAGCTCAGTGAGGTTGGATGGAGAGCATTTGTGAACAGCAGTTTTCAGTTCTTTCCACAGATTCTCGATTGGATTCAGGTCTGGACTTTGACTTGGCCATTCTAACACCTGGATATGTTTATTTTTGAACCATTCCATTGTAGATTTTGCTTTATGTTTTGGATCATTGTCTTGTTGGAAGACAAATCTCCGTCCCAGTCTCAGGTCTTTTGCAGACTCCATCAGGTTTTCTTCCAGAATGGTCCTGTATTTGGCTCCATCCATCTTCCCATCAATTTTAACCATCTTCCTTGTCCCTGCTGAAGAAAAGCAGGCCCAAACCATGATGCTGCCACCACCATGTTTGACAGTGGGGATGGTGTGTTCAGCTGTGTTGCTTTTACGCCAAACATAACATTTTGCATTGTTGCCAAAAAGTTCAATTTTGGTTTCATCTGACCAGAGCACCTTCTTCCACATGTTTGGTGTGTCTCCCAGGTGGCTTGTGGCAAACTTTAAACAACACTTTTTATGGATATCTTTAAGAAATGGCTTTCTTCTTGCCACTCTTCCATAAAGGCCAGATTTGTGCAATATACGACTGATTGTTGTCCTATGGACAGAGTCTCCCACCTCAGCTGTAGATCTCTGCAGTTCATCCAGAGTGATCATGGGCCTCTTGGCTGCATCTCTGATCAGTCTTCTCCTTGTATGAGCTGAAAGTTTAGAGGGACGGCCAGGTCTTGGTAGATTTGCAGTGGTCTGATACTCCTTCCATTTCAATATTATCGCTTGCACAGTGCTCCTTGGGATGTTTAAAGCTTGGGAAATATTTTTGTATCCAAATCCGGCTTTAAACTTCTTCACAACAGTATCTCGGACCTGCCTGGTGTGTTCCTTGTTCTTCATGATGCTCTCTGCGCTTTTAACGGACCTCTGAGACTATCACAGTGCAGGTGCATATATACGGAGACTTGATTACACACAGGTGGATTGTATTTATCATCATTAGTCATTTAGGTCAACATTGGATCATTCAGAGATCCTCACTGAACTTCTGGAGAGAGTTTGCTGCACGGAAAGTAAAGGGGCTGAATAATTTTGCACGCCCAATTTTTCAGTTTTTGATTTGTTAAAAAAGTTTGAAATATCCAATAAATGATTCCATGATTGTGTCCCACTTGTTGTTGATTCTTCACAAAAAAGTACAGTTTTATATTTTTATGTTTGAAGCCTGAAATGTGGCAAAAGGTCGCAAAGTTCAAGGGGGCCGAATACGAAACAGTTATATTTTTGTTTCATCAGACCAATCTCCATCACAAAGCCTTGACCACAATCATATAAACAAATTATGGGAAGAACTGAAAAAGCATGTGTGAGCAAGGAGGCCTTCAATCCTGACACAAATACACCAGCTCTGTCAGGAGGAATGAGCCAAAATTCACCCAACTTATTGAGGGAAGCTTGTGGAAGGCTCCCCAAAACATTAAACCCAAGTTAAACATTTTAAAGGCAATGTTACCAAATACTATTTGAGTGTATGTAAACCTCTGACCCACTGGGAATGTGATGAAATAAATAAAAGCTGAAATAAATAATTATCTCTACTATTATTCTGACATTTCACATTCTTAAAATAAAGTGGTGATCCTAACTGACCTAATACATGGAATTGTTACTAGGATTAAATGTCTGGAATTGTGAAAAACTGAGTTTAACCTCTCTAGGGTATGCTAGCGTCCCATCTGGCCAACATCCAGTGAGATTGCAGAGCACCAAATTCAAATACAGAAATGCTCATTATAAAAATTCAGAAAACAAAACATATTTTACATAGGTTTAAAGATTAACTTCTTGTTAATCCATCCTTGCTGTCAGATTTATAAAATTATTCAGTAATCCACAGGCTCAAACGCAGTCAATACAGGCAGACAAAAAAAATCTAAATTGTATCTGTAAAGTTCATAGAAACATGTCAAACGATGTTTATATTCTATCCTCAGGTTGTTTTTAGCCTAAATGATCTATAATATTTCAACCGGACAATAACGTCGTCAATATAAAAGGTGAAACATTTTCTAAAGACTGTTGACATCTAGTGGAAGGCATAGGAACTGCAAATTGAGTCCTAAGTCAATGGATACTGTAATGGCATTGAATAGAAAACTACAAAACCAAAAAATAAAAACTTCCTGAATGGATTTTTCTCAGGTTTTCGCCTGCCAAATCAGTTATGTTATACTCAATGACTCTATTGTAACAGTTTTGGAATCTTTAGAGTGTTTTCCATCCAAATGTACCAGTTATCATATCTTCTGGGCCCAAGTAGCAGGCCGTTTAATTTGGGCTTGCTTTTCATCCAAAATTCCGAATGCTGCCCCCTACCCTAGAGAGGTTAAATGTATTTGGCTAAGGTGTATGTAAACTTCTGACTTCAATAGTATATTTACATAAGTCTTCAGACCCTTTGCTATGAGACTTGAAATTGAGCTCAGGTACATCCTGTTTCCATTGATCATCCTAGAGATGTTTCTACAACTTTACCTGTGGTAAATTCAATTGATTGGACATGATTTAGAAAGGCACACACCTGTTTATATAAGCTCCCACAGTTGACAGTGAATGTCAGAGCAAAAACCAAGTCATGAGTTCGAAGGAATTGTCCGTAGAGCTCTGAGACAGGATCGTGTCGAGGCACAGATCTGGGAAAGGGTACCAAAATATTTCTGCAGCATTGAAGTTCCCCAAGAACACAGTGGCCTCCATCATTCTTAGATGGAAGAAGTTTGGAACCACCAAGACTCTTCCTAGAGCTGGCCACCTGCCAATTGGGGGAGAAGAGCCTTGGTCAGGGAGGTGACCAAGAACCCCATGGTCACTCTGAGTTCCAGAGTTCCTCTGTGGAGATGGTAGAACCTTCCAGAAGTACAAACATCTCTCCACCCCTCCACCAATCAGGCCTTCATGGGAGAATGGCCAGATGGAAGCCACTCCTCAACAAAAGGAAAATGACAGCCTGCTTGGAGTTTACCAAAAGGCACCTAAAGACTCTCAGACCATGAGAAACAAGATTCTCTGCTCTGTTGAATCCAAGATTGAACTCTTTGGCTTGAATACCAAGCGTCACATCTGGAGGAAACCTGGCACCATCCCTACGGTGAAGCATGGTATTGGCTGCATCAAAACATACAAGGATCATAATCTTACCTCGGGGATCTTAACATAATGTTGTCCACAACATAGGCTAATTATCTTGACCGATAAAAATGTTCTATACATTTTCCAGATAAACATCAATTCCTGCACCTCTGCTGTTCAATGGCGTGCTGTATGGCGTGCTGTATGGTGTGCTGTATCACACCAGATCTTTAGCACTTGACTATCATTCAGGAAATCCTTCATCATCATTTCCCAAAATAACTTAACAGTTAGACATCAAATGCGCATCAAACAACTGTTGTGCATAATTATTGAAGAACCCCATTAATGACAGTTTGATTGTTAATAAATGCTTAGTATATGATATAACAACAAACAGCAGAATTATGCAAGGAAATAACAATTTTTTTTCTTACAAATCTGTGAACACTCCAATCATGAAAAAGGGTTTAAACATATGTTTTGATTTAACTCATGAATAATGTTGAATGTATCCATGTTCCCCCTTTTATATCTTATTAATGTATTCACGTAAAAAAAATGTCAAATTATTATTCATGACTTTGTAACAGCTCCAAACAGTTGTCCACAACAAAAAATGCTCCCTAGTTTATAGAAAGACCCATTTCCTAAGAGTTGTCAGTCAAGGCAAGCTCATGAATATAAGCTTCCCGCCCACTCAGCCTGTTCTTTCAGGATTCCTAATAGTTAGAGTTGAGAGAAAATGTGAAATGTCTTCAATTCTGAGCATTGTAATAACGTACAAAATATGATGGCTTGATGTTTTTGTCATTCAAATGTTACTTTTACTTGGGAAAAAGGATGACCGTGTGGGAACCTTTAAGTAATGCTTGCTCTATGACAAGGGCCAATGTCCTGTGAGTGTGAGGGACTGTGTGCGTGTGAGACTGTGTGTGTGTTTACGCAAGAGTGTATTGATCTTTAAGAAAAGACAAGTGCAGTGATGCAGAGTGCTAAGGAAGTGGGTGTGCAATGACTCACTGACAGGACATGGGTGTTATCTCGTTTATACCGTACTTTACCTGACTGAGAGATGCACTATTCAACATGTCCTACCCAATGTCGCCCCAGGTGTTCAAAGACATTGGTGTGGAATGATTGTGGAAAATGTCGTACAGATTTAACACCACTCTCATCCTCCCCGTGTTATGGTGCTTCTAGCAATCCCTTGTCACAGATTAGAAATGTTCAAGAAGAACAAAAACAAGGGCAAATGGATCTCCTTCATATCCTGGCATTGAAACAGACTTTTCACAGCATTCAGTCTGGTTTAACCAGGCTATCTCCCTTATACAGTGCATTTGGAAAGTATTCAGACTCCTTCACTTTTCCCACATTTTGTTACATTGCAGCCTTATTCTAAAATGGATTAAATAAAACATTTTCCTCATCAATCTACACACAATAACCCAGAATGACAAAGTGAAAACAGGTTTTGAGAAATTTTTGGAAATGCATTGAAAATAAAAAACAGAAATACCTTCTTTACATAAGCATTCAGACCCTTTGCTATGAGACTCGAAATTGAGCTCAGGTGCATCCTGTTACCATTGATCATCCATGACATGTTCCTACAACTTGATTGGAGTCCACCTGTGGTAAATTCAAATGATTGGACATGATTTGGAAAGGCACACACCTGTCTATATAAGGTCCCACAGTTGCCAGTGCATGTCAGAGCAAAAACCAAGCTATGAGGTCAAAGAAATTGTCCGTAGAGCTCCGAAACAGGAATGTTTCCAGGCACAGATCTGGGGAAGGGTACCAAAACATTTCTGCAGCATTGAAGGTTCCCAAGACAACAGTGGCCTCCATCATTCTTAAATGGAACAAGATTGTAACCACCAAGACTGTTCCTACAGCTGGCCGACCTGCCAAAATGAACAATTGGGGGAGAAGGGCCTTGGTCAGGGAGGTGACCAAGACCCCAATGGTCACTCTGAGAGCTCTAGAGTTTCTCTGTGGAGATGGGAAAACATTTCCAGAATGACAACCATCTCTGCAGCACTCAACCAATTAGGCCTTTATGGGAGAGTGACCAGACAGAAGCCACTCCTCAGTAAAAGGCACATGACAGCCCGCTTGGAGTTTGCCAAAAGGCACCTAATCAATCTCAGACAAGAGAAACACGATTATTTGATCTGATGAAACCAAGATTGAACTCTTTGGCCTGAATGCCAAGCGTCACATCTGGAGGAAACCTGGCACCATCCCTACGGTGAAGCATGGTATTGGCTGCATCCTGCTTTGGTGATGTTTTTTCAGCTGCAGGGACTGGGAGACTAGTCAGGATTGAGGGTAAGAGGAACGGAACAAAGTACAGAGAGATCCTTGATGAAAACCCGCTCCAGAGCACTCAGGACCTCAAACTGGGGCGAAGGTTCACCTTCTAACGGGACAACGACCCTAAGCACACAGCCAAGAAAATGCAGGAGTGGCTTTGGGAAAAGTGTCTGAATGTCCTTGAGTGGCCCATCCAGAGCCCGGACTTGAACCTGATCGAACATCTCTGGAGAGACCTGAAAATAGCTTTGCAGCAACACACTCCATCCAACCGGGACAGAGCTTCAGTTTCTGCAGAGAAAAATGGGAGAAACTCCCCAAATACAGGTGGGCCAAGCTTGTAGTGTCATACCCAACAAGACTCAAGGCTGTAATCGCTGCCAAAGTATTGGTGTTAGTATAAAAATAGGAGAAAAATTGTTCAAACAACTCTTCTCCCTGTATTGGATTTTGGTGATATTGTTTACATGTGTGCGACAACCTCTGTTTTAAAATCCTTGGCTGCAGTCTACCATTCAGCAATACGTTTTATCATAGGGGACAATTTTAGGACTTTAGGATCATTGTGGTCTGTACAAAAATGTGGGATGGACCTCTCTGTCTGTAAGAAGAAAGTAGCATTCTTTTCTATTTATTTACAAAGCAATCTTAAAGAAACTCTCTCCGTACGTAACATAATTAATTAAGATAAAAATCCTGAGTTACCAAACCCGTTCACAGGAATGGATAACACTAGAGATCCCTTCAGTCTCCACAGATTTGGGAAAAATCTGCGTTTAGTTTTTTTGTCCCTAATTTGTGGAACAATCTGCAGAGTTCACTGTAGTTATATGTGCTGGTGTCACGCAGGAAGTTTACATTATTGATTGAGGACCTCTATGCAGATGAATGTGATTGCTTTTATTAAATGTGAAAAAATATATGTTGTGTTTGTATTGTTTTATATACATGTGTATGGTTTTTTAATATTTAGTTTTTATTGTAATGTGTACAGGGCCCTCTTGAAAAATAGATAATCCCCGTTTTAAAAAAGGTTCAATCAAAATAAAAAGATGCTTCAACAAAGTACTGAGTAAAGGGTCTGAATACTTATGTAAATGTGATATTTCAGTTTAAATTTGTTTATAAATGAGCAAAAATGTTTAAAAAAAAAAAATAATGTTTTTGCTTTGTCATTATGGGATATTGTGTGTAGATTGATGAGGGGGAAAAACTATTTAATCCATTTTAGAATAAGGCTGTAATGTAACAAAATGTGGAAAAAGTCAAGGGGCCTGAATACTTTCCAAATGCACTGTGATGGAAATCAGACAGTTATCAAAACCCCTGCACCCTCTGTTATTTTGGATGCTTTTTAGCACTTAGCCTATTTTCTTTTTCTTCATGCCGACAATACTTTATCCTGATCTCTCTCTCTCTCTCTCTCTCTCTCTCTCTCTCTCTCTCCCTCTCTCTCCCTCTCTCTCTCTCTCTCTCTCTCTCTCTCTCTCCCTCTCGCTCCTCTCTCATTTTCTCTCATTCTCTCTCTCTCTCTCTCTCTCTCTCTCTCTCTCTCTCTCTCTCTCTCCCTCTCGCTCCTCTCTCATTTTCTCTCATTCTCTCTCTCTCTCTCTCTCTCTCTCTCTCTCTCTCTCCCTCTCGCTCCTCTCTCATTTTCTCTCTCTCTCTCTCTCTCTCTCTCTCTCTCTCTCTCTCTCTCTCTCTCTCTCTCTCTCTCTCTCTCTCTCCCTCTCTCTCTCCCTCTCGCTCCTCTCTCATTTTCTCTCATTCTCTCTCTCTCTCTCTCTCATTTTCTCTCATTCTCTCTCTCTCTCTCTCTCTCTCTCTCTCCCTCTCTCTCCCTCTCTCTCTCTCTCTCTCTCCCTCTCGCTCCTCTCTCATTTTCTCTCATTCTCTCTCTCTCTCTCTCTCTCTCTCTCTCTCTCACTCTCTCTCCCTCTCGCTCCTCTCTCATTTTCTCTCATTCTCTCTCTCTCTCTCTCTCAAATTCAAATTCAAATTCAAATTCAAGCTGCTTTATTGGCATGAAAAACATTGTGTCAATATTGCCAAAGCAACAATGTATACAATATACATTGTAACAAAATTGTAAATGATAGCAAATAATAATATAAAATGGTAGTAAATAATAATACAAAAATAAATACAATAAAATGGTAACAGTCTACAGTAAACATTAATAATTATAGTAATAACAATAATAGTAATAATAAGTAAGTTACTGTTTACTATGCAGATGTTATTATTCAGTGTCCCTCAGGCTATGGCAGGAAAATACATATTTGGCTGCAAGAGGAGCCATTGCTCCTTCGCCCATGAGTATTCTTAGTTTTTCCTCTGGGTTCAATTTGTAAAAATGTGGAATATATGTAGTCATTTCTGTGAATAATGAATCTCTTTGTGAGGAATATTTATCACAGTAAAGGAGAAAGTGCATCTCTGTCTCTACCTCCCCTGTCATGCAGTGACCACATACACGCTCCTCTTTGGGTAGCCATGTCTTTTTATGTCTGCCGGTTTCTATTGCCAATCGGTGGTCACTCAGCCTGTACTTGGTAAGGATCTGTCTCTGCTTCGTATCTCTGACAGAGTAGAGATAATCAGCCAATTCATATTCTCTGTTTAGGGTCAGATAGCAATTTAGTCGGCTTTGGGATTTTGTTTCGTTTTTCCAGTATTGTAAGTATGATTCCTTTGATTGGTTCATGATTTTGTTTATTGGAATTCTTTCTTTTGAAGCAGTGCTGGTGTCAGCTTGATTGGTGAGGTCCAACACCAGCTGACTGAGAGGGCTCGTTTCTGGGCTCAGCTCTTGGGCTTGAAGTGCTTTAAATTGCAGACTCGAATTTGGACTTGAATTTAGATGTAGCCAAAATTTTAATGATCTTTTCTGTATTTTCATTATTACTGGAAAACGGCCCAATTCTGCCCTACATGCATTAGTTGGTGTATTTCTCTGGACTTGTAGAATTTTCCGACAGAATTCTGCATGTAGGGCTTCAATTGGATGTTTGTCCCACATTTTAAAATCCAGTTTATTGAGTGGCCCCCAAACCTCACTTCCATAAAGTGCTATTGGTAGGATTACACTGTCAAATATTTTAGTCCAAATTCTAATTGGGATGTTGATTTTGAATAATTTCATTTTTATTGCATACATTGCTCTGCGGGCTTTTTCTTTGAGTGCCTTCACTGCCATATTAAAGTTTCCCGATGCAGATATGGTCAGACCAAGGTAGGTGTAATGTTTTGTGTGTTCAATTAAGGTGTTGTTCAGGGTGAATTTACATTTGTGTTTCTGACATCTGGGTTTTTTTTGGAAAATCATGATTTTAGTTTTTTGGAAATTTACTGCCAGGGCCCAATTATGGCAATATTGCTCCAGAATATTAATGTTTTGTTGAAGACCTTCTTTGGTTGGTGATAGAAGTACCAAGTCATCAGCATATAGCAGGTATTTCACCTCTGTGTCAAATAGTGTGAGTCCTGGGGCTGGAGATTGGTCCAACATGTCTGCTAATTCATTGATATAAATGTTGAAAAGATTTGGACTCAAATTGCAGCCTTGTCTCACACCTCGACATTGTGAAAAAAATTCTGTTCTTTGGTTTTTGATTTTTATTGCACACTTATTTTCTGTGTACATACATTTTATTAAGTCATACACCTTACCACCAAGCCCACTTTGTAGAATTTTGTAGAATAGCCCTTCATGCCAAATCGAATCAAATGCTTTTTTAAAGTCAATAAAGCAAGCAAAGATTTTGCCCTCTTTTTTTTGGTGGACGTGTTTATTAATTAGTGTGTGTAAGGTGTATATATGGTCAGTAGTGCGATGGTTAGGGAGAAAGCCAATTTGACATTTACTTATTACATTTTTTTCTTGAAGAAAGGTTTGAATTCTTGAATTCAAAATGCTACAGAAAATCTTTCCCAAGTTACTGTTGACGCAAATTCCCCTGTAATTATTGGGGTCTGATTTGTCTCCACTTTTGTGGATAGGGGAGATGAGCCCCTGGTTCCAGACATCAGGGAAGCAGCCAGAAGTTAAAACCATGTTGAACAATTTAAGCACAGCATTTTGCAACTCAGGTGTGCTGTTTTTCAGCATTTCATTTCTGATGTTGTCTACACCACAAGCCTTTTTTGATTTAATAGATTTTAGCTTTTCATTTAGTTCTTGTTGGGTTATTGGGTAATCTAATGGATTTTGGTTGTTTTTAATGACTGATTCAAGGATGTTCAATTTTTCTATAATTTCTAATTG